>NW_011889051.1:771611-776376 GCF_000151845.1 Pteropus vampyrus
ATATCATGTAATTGTGGTCATTGTATTTGGGCTTACACAATAGCATGATCTATATAGAAAACCCCCTTAATGCTAAAATTACTGTACTGTACTGAATATGTTGCTCATACGGCTCGAAGAATGTTAATATAATGTAATACATGGTAAATTGGAGGATAATTTAAATTCTTCATATTTGCCATGTTTTCTGTTTTCCAATGGCTTTTACTTTTATTTTTTTTTTTAATTTTTATTAAATTGATTGGGATAACATTGGCTCACAACATTATATAAGTTTCAGGTGTACGTCTTTATAATGCAACATCTGTATGCCCTGTTAGGTGCTCACCACCCACAGTCTAGTCTCCTGTCACTTTTTATTGGACCCCGCCGACCCACTTTGTCCTCCCTGCTACCCTTCTCTGGTAACCACTGTTCTGTCGTCTGTATCTGAGTTTGAAAACAAACATGTCTGCATGTTTGTTTTGTTTATTCGTTTGCTGCTCTTTGTTTTACATCCCACATATGAGTAAAATCATACTTGTTCTTTTCTATCTGACTTATTTCACTTAGCATAACACTCTCAAGATCCATCGTTGTCCCAACTGGCAATGTTTCATCTTTTTACGGACGAGTAGTATTCCATCGTATGCATGTACCACGTCTTCTTTATAAAAGTGTCTACAAATAATTTTTAAAAATCAAGCAGCGCACAGTTATATGGGGGAAAAGGAAGCAGCCTCTCTCCATTCCTAACCCAGTATTCCTCTGTGAGAGCGACCACTCTTAGCGGTCCCCAGGGAATGCTTCCAGAGATGGACAGGGAAGGAAATTATTTTCAACTCCATTTCCAGTCGAGCTCTCAACACCAATGTGGGCCAACTGAGCAAGATGCCAAAGCAAAAATATCACATAAGCAAGAGATCAAAAATGTTACCATTCACGCACCCTTTATCTAGAAACTACAAAAGGGTGTGCTCCACCCACCTAAGAGGGTAAACCAAACAGAAAGAAAACATTGATTCCAGGAAATGGGATCCAGGATGCCAGCTGTGCAGTGAGCCTGGGGAAGCGACCCAGCCAAATAGGACCAGGGCATGAAGCAAGCGCTCAGCAGAGAGGTCTCCAATAAGTTACACCCAGAACATGACCCTTGGCCATGTAGGAAACGGAATTGACAGGCAGTTGAAGGAGGAGCAAAGAATTATTGATGGCTACATATATGCATGAAGCAAAGGAAAAATGGATAAATATTCATTCCAGTGGGGCAGGAGGAACTTCACACACAAAAAAAGGTAACCACGGGACACTACATGTCCTAGCAGTTAATGATATCTACATGGTCATAAATAACAAAGAGCAAATAAATATTTGACCAAAAATTGTGACAAAATGAGATGAGATGGGTAAAGAAGTGGTACAAGGCGTGAGGTGGACAAATTTTTATCTGCGGGCGTAGACAGTCAATAGAAAATTTCTGGAGCGACATAACGAGACATGATAGCGCAAGCACATTATTTAGAAATATTGACATAAAGACCCAAAGAAACCCCAGAAGGTGTCAGGCGTGGGGAGGGGAAGAGGAGGGCAAAGACTGCTGTTTTCATTACTTCGTCTTGTATACTATGCGACCTCGTATGCTATGTTCATGCATCATTTTGATTAAAAAATAATTGTTTAAGTCTGCCAGTAGGAAAGTTCACGTAAATTTAAAAGTACTGCTAGGCTTCCACAGTAGTTCACCTTCCAATTTCAGAGCTCCCAGTTTCTGTGGCTTCTTCGGCACGCAGCTCTTAATGATACAATTAGAAAGATTGGAGAGTAAGTAATTATATTAATCAGGATAGGATACATGAAGATGAACCAACGAAACAAATTCTTCGATTTCAGTGGCTTCACACATATAGTAAAGGCTCACTTCTGATTCTTGGGAAGTGTGATGGAGGTCGTGGATACACTGTCGATTGGAATATGTGACTTCCAAGGTCACCTCTGTGGAGAAGAGAAGAATGAACGAGACACCCTGACTCTTAACCGCCTTCCATCTTGGATCACTGCCTTCCATCTTGGGTCCAGAAGGAGTTGGCCCCAAACTAATCACGAGGGAAGCTGGGAAAGCGACAAGAGTTCGCAGATTATAGGATGAGCATTAAGACACTCTGCTGATAGAACAACCCACCAAAGCATTATCTATAAATGGGCAAACGGGAGAGGAAAGTGGAGGGCTAAGACAAGTGGGAAGGGGGCAGATGCCTGAATCTTACCTGCCCTCCCAGGAAATGGGGTTATTACCCCTCTAACCCCCTCTCGGAGTCGTCCTGAGGTGCAAAAGGAGCATGTGCTTTGTAAGACGTTAACAGGACACAGAATCAAGGTGTAAGTTATCTGCATGTAGCCATGTGTGCTTCCTGACAAACCCATGTTCTGTAAGCAAGTTTATGTCAGTATGTTGCATTATTGCTGGGAGAAAATTTCCTTGCAGTTCATTTTGCTTTAAAAGGTTTTAACAAAGGGTTGTAAAATGAATGGCTGACTGAAAAGATCATCTTGAGTGATACAAAGGATGTGGGTCACCTGCCTCTCCTTGCGCCCTCTGCCCCTGAGTGGGGTCAGTAGGCACGTTGCCATCCTCAGAAAAACAGGCCTGCACATCATCGTTCTATTGACAAGCACGGCTTCCTTTACATACAATTGTCAGTTATACCGCTGATGACATAAATCTCTAACATAGTTTCCTGTCTTCCTAATCCAGTTATATTATTTTGTCCCACAATTACAATTCTCAAAAGCTACAAATATTGCTTAGCGTCTGTTCACTTTTAATGACAATAAAGCCTTCTAATAAGAAAGTAAAATATGTTGGTGTCAGACTGTAGAGAAAAATTACTCAATTGAATAAACAACTCATGCTCACTGTGACAGTCCAACATTTTGTGGAGAAAACGCACAAACTGTTTCATCATCAGCTAACTTAAATGATTCTGGTATCAAACAGTATGATGGTGGTTCAGTGACGTCTAAGCCACTTTCAACCTGGAGTACTACCATTTCAGCAAGTGGCCTCAAAGCTCTCTACCAGCAGGAAAGAAAAAGCCAGGAGAACCTGTTCTTCTATGCTTCAACCCAGAAGCCACAACTGACATTCTGTGTATAGCCTATACATGAGAACAGATCACATGACCTCAACCTGGTAACAAGGGAGGCACCATCTTCTGTTGTATCAGAAATCTTAAATGAAATTTGATGACTCTGCTTCTATCTTAATGGGGAAATACAAAGGCCACTAGGAACTCACTGCCAAAGTTTATAGGTTGATGTGGGTTTCAGGGAAGAAATTCCAAAGAGATACCTTTAATTTTATACCCCATGCATCCAATGTTTATTGAAACAGTTAGCATGGACTCACACTTGTCTTTGTCATAATAAACAGAGTATTCTGAGCACAATTTAGCTTTTCTCTGTTGATTACAAAAGCAGCTTGGTGCACTGGAATAAAAAAAAAGCTGAGTCCCATTCCCCATCCTTCCAATTAACTAGGAAAACAAAGCAAGTCATACTCCTGCATCTCACTTAGTTTCTTCAACTGTAGAAGGGAAAAAAATACACTCATTCTGCCCAGATCAAAGGCTGTGTGTGAAAGTGTTTTCTGATGGTAAAGCGCTATTTTTAATTGATTGAGTTTTGGGTTGAGGGGAGTTGTTTGGTTTTGGTTTTGGTTTTTTTTACCAATTAGCTTCTTTTTCTTCTTCTTCATAGCTCACTATGTTACAGTTTTGCTTTAAAAATAAGATGATAAATTAGGCAAACAAAATTTCACATTGTAATGCTTCATCTTTCTGTTTAATACTTCTGATGCAATTTACATAGTAGTGAGTTTGCAATATCTACATTTTCCTCTTTGTTGTAACACACTAGGCAAAAATAGAATCTTCATATACATGGACCATTTCGACTGAAGGCTTTGTTTTCGCTGCAAGCCTATTTGGCTCACAAACACAGTCTAAAGAATACAATGGATCCTGCGGTCAAGATAGCGGGCTAGGTGAAAGCGGGAAAGCGGGCTCACCTCCTTCCACAAGCACATTAAAATCACAACCAAATTATAAAACAAACAACTTGCTGAACCATCTGAAGTCTAGCTGATCATAACATATACATCGAGGATAGAAAGAAAAAGCCGCATTGAGACCGGTAGGAGGGGAGGGGTGGAGAAGCGAAGCGGGCTATTCCTGCACCCGGGCATGGCGGTTGAGCACCAGGAGGGAGAGCATGGCTGCAGCGGCCCCCCTGAGAGCATGAGGGGACCCAGGCCCATACAGGGGTTCCCCAGTGCAGGGCTCTAGTCCCAGGAAGAGGAGTTCCCATAAGATCTGATTGTAAAAATCAGTGGAGATTCTCGCCATCTGGGTGAGACTGAAGGAATCTGAAAACCGAGATGTCCTCTTAAAGGGCCCGCATGCACACTCGCTCGCAGACACTCACCTTGGGCGCCAGTGGAGGGTCAGCAGCTCGGGAAGCGCAAGAGACATACAGAGAAAGACTGAGTTGCGTGACGCCAGGATGAGGGCTGGACGGACAGCTGCCATTGCTCCTTTGTCAGCCCACTTCCGGTGCAATCCACAGACAGGTGCCATCTTGCCTGTGTGGACCCCTCCTGCACTACCAATTCTGAATCTGCATTGGCCTGTGAGATCAGCCTGCCCCACCCCGTGTCTCCCTGGGACCCTGCTCCTCCCAATCCACAAATTACCTGCAGCAGGCCCATTGCCAGGCAGCCAGCCAGCCA
>NW_011889051.1:776426-780708 GCF_000151845.1 Pteropus vampyrus
ATGAGAACAGATCACATGACCTCAACCTGGTAACAAGGGAGGCACCATCTTCTGTTGTATCAGAAATCTTAAATGAAATTTGATGACTCTGCTTCTATCTTAATGGGGAAATACAAAGGCCACTAGGAACTCACTGCCAAAGTTTATAGGTTGATGTGGGTTTCAGGGAAGAAATTCCAAAGAGATACCTTTAATTTTATACCCCATGCATCCAATGTTTATTGAAACAGTTAGCATGGACTCACACTTGTCTTTGTCATAATAAACAGAGTATTCTGAGCACAATTTAGCTTTTCTCTGTTGATTACAAAAGCAGCTTGGTGCACTGGAATAAAAAAAAAGCTGAGTCCCATTCCCCATCCTTCCAATTAACTAGGAAAACAAAGCAAGTCATACTCCTGCATCTCACTTAGTTTCTTCAACTGTAGAAGGGAAAAAAATACACTCATTCTGCCCAGATCAAAGGCTGTGTGTGAAAGTGTTTTCTGATGGTAAAGCGCTATTTTTAATTGATTGAGTTTTGGGTTGAGGGGAGTTGTTTGGTTTTGGTTTTGGTTTTTTTTACCAATTAGCTTCTTTTTCTATAGCTCACTATGTTACAGTTTTGCTTTAAAAATAAGATGATAAATTAGGCAAACAAAATTTCACATTGTAATGCTTCATCTTTCTGTTTAATACTTCTGATGCAATTTACATAGTAGTGAGTTTGCAATATCTACATTTTCCTCTTTGTTGTAACACACTAGGCAAAAATAGAATCTTCATATACATGGACCATTTCGACTGAAGGCTTTGTTTTCGCTGCAAGCCTATTTGGCTCACAAACACAGTCTAAAGAATACAATGGATCCTGCGGTCAAGATAGCGGGCTAGGTGAAAGCGGGAAAGCGGGCTCACCTCCTTCCACAAGCACATTAAAATCACAACCAAATTATAAAACAAACAACTTGCTGAACCATCTGAAGTCTAGCTGATCATAACATATACATCGAGGATAGAAAGAAAAAGCCGCATTGAGACCGGTAGGAGGGGAGGGGTGGAGAAGCGAAGCGGGCTATTCCTGCACCCGGGCATGGCGGTTGAGCACCAGGAGGGAGAGCATGGCTGCAGCGGCCCCCCTGAGAGCATGAGGGGACCCAGGCCCATACAGGGGTTCCCCAGTGCAGGGCTCTAGTCCCAGGAAGAGGAGTTCCCATAAGATCTGATTGTAAAAATCAGTGGAGATTCTCGCCATCTGGGTGAGACTGAAGGAATCTGAAAACCGAGATGTCCTCTTAAAGGGCCCGCATGCACACTCGCTCGCAGACACTCACCTTGGGCGCCAGTGGAGGGTCAGCAGCTCGGGAAGCGCAAGAGACATACAGAGAAAGACTGAGTTGCGTGACGCCAGGATGAGGGCTGGACGGACAGCTGCCATTGTTCCTTTGTCAGCCCACTTCCGGTGCAATCCACAGACAGGTGCCATCTTGCCTGTGTGGACCCCTCCTGCACTACCAATTCTGAATCTGCATTGGCCTGTGAGATCAGCCTGCCCCACCCCGTGTCTCCCTGGGACCCTGCTCCTCCCAATCCACAAATTACCTGCAGCAGGCCCATTGCCAGGCAGCCAGCCAGCCATCCCTGTGCCTTCCCTGGGCCCCCTGCCTTCATGGGCAAGCAGCAGCTCTCAGCTTGTGCAGCCTGCACATTTCAGAGGAGACTTTTGGTAGTGGGCCACTGGTGCAGCCCACGCTACAGTGCCTCTTGGGCAGATCGTAAAGCTCTGTGGGCCCGAGGCGGACAGCAGCTGGCATCACCGTAATCTGTGACTTTTGTGGGAGCCCATGGACTCAGCACTGGCAGCAATTATGAATCTGCATCGGCCTGACGGGATTGGCCTGCTCCACCCTGTGTCTCCCTGAGACCCTGCACCACCTGATCCACAAATTGCCCATGGCAGGCCTGTTGCCAGGCAACTGGCCCCAACCTGTGCTTTCTCTGGGCCTCGACTTCAACAGTAAACAACAGCCTTCAACTCATGCAGCCCATGCACAGCCCATGCATCCCAGAAGAGACTTTCCGTGGCGGGCCACAAGCCCCACCCAGAGCTACAGTATTTTATGAACAGATGTCGGATGCCCAAGGCAGGCAGCAGTGGGCCTTGCTGCGATCTGAGACTTTTATAGGAAGCCACGGATTCAGCACTAGAATGAAAACTGATTCTGCATTGACAAGGTAAAATCTGCACACTTTACCCCAGTGACTCCCTGGGTCCCTGCCCCACCCAACTCCCATACCACTCAAAGGCTCTTGCAGCTTCAGAATCTTATAAGCAGCTGGCAGACAGCCTCAGGCCTTGAGGTGCACTGGTCCTTTTGCTGAGCTGCCACAGGCCCAGTCCTGGGGATAACTGACCTCGGCTCTCAGCAGGGTCTCCCCCACTTGCCTCCAGATCCAACACAGGCAGCAACCACCTGCGGATGGTTTTGTAGCTCTTACCAGGTGGCCCCAAGCAATCAAAGGCAGCAGTTGACCTTGATATACACGAGAGGCCCTCCCAAGGAATCCCAGAATCGACATACCCGGAAGCTGGTGTCAAACCACAAAGAGCACCCCCTGATTAGCCCCATAGGTGGCACACCCAAAGGAGAAGGACAAGGACAAGGAGAAGAAAGAGGAAGAAGAAAAGGAAGAAAAAAGAATACAATGAGGGGTAATTTTCTCAGGCACGTTTTTGTTTTTTGACTTTTTATTATGGAAAATGTCTTACATATACTGTAGTAGGCAGACTGCTAACCACCCTCCCCCAAGGATGTCAACATCTTAATCTCTGGAACCTGTGAACATGTGAACACGTTAGGTTGCCCGGCAAAGAGGAACTGAGGTTGGAGCTCGAATGAAGGTGGCTGATCACCTGACCTTGAGACAGAGAGATGACATTGGATTCACCTGGTGAACCCACTTCAGTAATGATTGACTCAGCCTTCTTCACTGACACATCCATCCGCTTCCCCACAATTACGTCAAATCATTTCGAGGCAAATCTCAGACATTTTATCTTTCAATACTTAAATATTCCAGTACGTGTCTGTAAAAGACAAAGACTCTTCTTTTAAAGATAACCATAATAGCATCACCACTAAAATTTAATGATAAGATAATTCCATAATATTATCAATACTCACTATGGGTTCGCATTTCCCCCAATTCTCTCAGAAACGTTTTGTTAAAGTTTATGTGTTTGAAGCAGAAGACGAAAAGCAGCCATAATTGCAATTCATTCAAATGCTGCTTCTTTCTCTCTTAATCCATAAGATCCTCCCCACCCCGCCCTGCCACCAGTTTGCAGTGTCTCTGTGGAAGACACTGAGCTCTGTGTCCTGTAAAGTTCCCTCAGCTGGGACTTCACCGACTGCACACCCGCGTCATTGTTCAGGAGAGTCTCTGTCCCCATTTTTCCCACCCGCTGGTTAGATAAAGAGGTTCAACCCAACTCAAGTATGTTTGGGGGAGTTTTGCAAGAATACATCATAGGTGATATTGTTCAATCCTATCAGAAGGCTCATAAGATCTGGTTGTCTCTCTTTTCTGTGATTATACGTAGCCATTTATAATTACTGCTTTGTTCCATTACTTGAAAAGTAAGGGTTGCAAAATGGTGACATTCTCATTCTATCAGCCCGTTATTTATTATTTTCAATACAGCTTTAAAAAGACCCTCCCCCTCATCGAATGTGTTGTCAACATGCGCTAGGGCCAAATGGCCAATATTTTTAGCTCTGGGGTTCAGAGTTTCTGCTGCAACCAGTCAGCTCTGAGGCTGCAGCATGAAAACTGCACAGACAACCCGCAAACGAAGGCGGTGGCTATGATCCGATCGAATTGACCTTACAAAACAGCAAATGATGCTCCAGTTAAGCAGTCATTTTGGATTTTGCCCAGGTACTTTGGGGCTAAGTCCCCAGAAATGTGATGTCTTGGTCAGGGGACAAACACCTGTATGCTGTGGGCAAGTGGTGCCCAGCTGCCTCCACAGACCTTCTAACGCAGATGGCTTCTGTAAAAGAACCCCGTGGTAGCTTCCATGGGTGACCTGCTTAAGCTATAATCTCATTTTCCATAATCCCCTTTCCCTCTATGATTATGGGCAGATTTGGTAAAAGGGAATTTGCACAAAATTTGGAAGAACAAAGAGGAGCAGCACATTATACCCTGCGTGTCGTAGCAGTCGGATGCGGTGGGGTCCAGCTTGCCTTCTCTCCAAGTGCCACCTCCGCTACACGTGGCCACACGCGCGGCTGCA
>NW_011889051.1:781783-787442 GCF_000151845.1 Pteropus vampyrus
GACAAAGGAGCCCCTTTCTAATCCACATGGTTTCGATGACACCGTATCAGCCACTGCCTATCACCCCTCAAGGCCACAGAGGCACAAGAACGGCCCACGACGCAGTCATGGCCAGCTACAGCTCCTCCACCAGCAACACATGGGGCTGCACCATGAACTAGCCAATGAGAGAGCTTCATAGGGATCGACCCATAAAAGGTGATAAAGATGCTCTCTCCTTCTGCAAGCCGTCACTGCAGAGTCCATGGCCTCCGCCACTAGCAGAGGACTTGATGCAGTGGGACACAAATCAAGATTATCTGCAAACAAAAGCAGGGGAGAGACTGGCTGCCAGGAAGTCCTGGGGTCCCCTCTACTTACAGACCAGCTCCTATTCCATGCCGTGGGCTCCCCAAGAACCTGGTCAGCCAGATAGGTCAAAAATGGCCCCTCGAATTAAAGCTATGCGCAGGAAAAGCTTTATCATTAAAAACATCCTAACTCAGGCAAATTTGTTTTCAGATTGTTATCCACGTGAAGATGTACTTTTCGTCTTTACTAAGTAGTAATATCTGAATAGAGATTGCCGCATACAGGGGCAACCAGAGTGGGTCAGTACAAAGTGGTAAGAAAAGAGATGATAATTTTAAATGGCCTTGTTAGAAAAACTAACAATCTGGTGACCTCGTGTCAGTCCCCCAAAATGTCAGGGGGAGGCCCAACTGAGATGTACCATATTCTCACAAAGTTCATGATGATCTTTCACTTTCCACCTAGTCTCATGAAAGAGGACTGACCAGTTTCAACCTGTCTTCGAGATGGCCACATCTCCTCAGGCCAAGGCAGACACGAATTTAAGCTCATTTGCCAAAACAAACAAACAAACAAAAGCCCAGGTGTTAAGTGCATGTCATGCCACCAAGGGAGCACGATCGGCACCCAGGACCCCGCATGCCTTCTAAGACACGGGACGCAGGAGGCAGGTGTTGCTGCTCTTTTTCCTTCGCCCTTTCCCAGGTGGAGGCCCCACCCAGGTGTCCACTACCTTTTAGTCCCGGCCTTGGAACCACGGGCCCACCCTCCAGCTCATAAAACCAAGCATGTGCTGGCTCAGCTCTCACAAATCATCAGAAGAATGATGATTTACTCAGAAGAATGAATCACCGTTTGAGAGGCACTGCTTTAAATGCCCAGTTTATGGGGCAGCGCGATCATGGCGGTACACCTGTATAGTACGGTGTCCGGTAGAGATGAGCGACATAAAGGGAAATAAAGCAGAGGGAAGGGACAAGGGGAAGGTGACAGGAAAGAGGAGGGGACTATTACGGGCTGAACTGCCTACTCCCCCAAATTCACATGTGAAGTCCTCAGAATGGGACTGTATTTGGAAGGAAAGTCTTTAAGGTCAAATGAGGTCATCAGGGTGGGTCTTAACCTAACAGGACTGGTGTCCTTATAAGAAGAGATTAGGACACAGACACAAACAGAGGGACGACCACGTGCAGACACAAGACGATGGTCATCTGCAAGCCAAGGGAAGAGGCCTCAGAAGGGACCAACCTGGCGGACACCTCCATCTTGGATTTCCAGCCTCCAGAGCTGAGAGCAAAAACACTTCTGTCGTTTAAGCCGCCCGGCCTGTGGTTTTCTGTGACAGCGGCCTGAGTGACTAATACACATGGCGACAGGACATTGGACTTAGAGCAAGTGTCAGTAGAGAGGAAGAGAGGAGGACTGAGCCCTCAGCCTGGGAGTGTTCCAGAATGCTGGCTGGCAGGCTGGGGGGCCGGGGCACAGGAGCCTGGGGGAGGAGGCTGGGCTCGGGTGTCAGATGGCACCGAGGCCTCCAGCAAGACGCAGGTGCCAACCGTACAGCGAGCACTGGTGCCCCCACCCCAGCGATGACCGTGTGGGGCAGGGCGAGGACAAAATGAGAGCCGAGGATGGGCGGCCACAGGGCAGTTCTGGCAAAGGACGGGGGTCTAGAGCCTTGTCTCTGAGTGAGAAGTGAGCCGTGAGAATTTCTGGAAGGGAGGGAGTGGCTGGAGCTGCAGACAGGGTGGGGGAGTGCGCTGGGAGTGGAGGCTATGGGGGGGGCAGGACGGCACGGCCCCACGTTGTCACTGGGGAGGGGACGAGGCCTGGCTGGAGGATAGGGAAGAGCAGGTCATTCATTCCCACGTGTTCCCTTCTCCGGGCATCCCACAGCCCCCGACACACAGCCCTGCAGCCCCTCCCTGTCCCCTCCCTGTCCCCCTCACTTCCGTTTTGTTTCTGAGACAGGCTGGGAGTGCAGCCTGCAAGGAGCAAGGTGGACAGTGATTCCAGGTCCATGGTATCACGGGAATCGTGGCAAATACGCACTAAAGTCACAGAAAGCACATCAGTTTCAACCATTTTATTTCCACTTAAGTAACACTTTGAGACATCAAGGATCCAATCTACACCTCGAAGTTACCATGAAGATCCTAAAGGTACAGTCCTATCAATCCACAAGACCTGATTTCTTAAACTTAAATGATAGCTTTTTAAAAATATATAAATATACCTGAGAGAAAGAAAATTCCAAAGGAAGCCTGCCTCACAAGGCCCTGAGCGTGTAATTCCCGACAGGACACCTCAGCCGTCTCCACTCACCCGGACCCTGTCCCCCTAAAGACCCTCCAAGAGTTAGAACCCCATTTCTTTGCTTTCAAAATCCAAGTGAAACAAGATAGCTCCATCTCTCACAAAGTAAGCACGTCAACATTGTCCAGCAAATTTTTCTAAACATATAAAATTAAAGCCAAACTGTAAAGATATTTTTCCAAACACAAAATAAATATAGAAAACACGAAAAAATGTCCAGTTTAGACCACACGTTGCTGAATCTTCAGGAAGAGCACAAGTTCATCATATCTATCTACAAGTGAGAACCGATGTAAGTACATTATGCAATTTTAATAATTAAATCTTTATTAGTTATGTACCATTATTAATAAATCATAAACAAATACATATGCCCACTCCCAAAATATGACGCGTGAGAGCCTAATAGATCCCGCTAACACACAGGAAGAAAACACTTTCAAATATCATCCAGTAACCTCTAAATTTACTTTTCTTTCTTTCTTTTAGGAAAAACAAAATCTGACCACAGAGTCTCCTCCATTGGGCATTAAGCACTTTCCAGTCATGATGGACTTTCCTGGATGTTTTATTTGACCAGGTATAAAATAAGTCAATTCTCCCCCATCTGATATTTTCCAAAGCAGAGTTTAACTACGGGTGTCATCACTTCTTTGGCTTCTCTCTTTGGGGACTAAAGGACAGGACCCGGGAGACCCCTGGGCTTGCACTGGCTCCTAGGAGCACGTGTGACAGGAGCCCTGGGCCAGGCTGTGTAAGTGCCACAGTGGCATCTAAGCTCAGCAATGCTTCGGGCTCTAATTTCTTAATCCAGAGAACAGAGACAGTAGGACAGACACAATACAAAACACTGCGCCACCGAACACTACATTTGGCAATGGAGTTCATCTTTCCACTTATATCGAAGGTCGATTATGTCTGATAAGCAATTGTTTTTCCCAGCTGTGCCCCTTAAAGCGGTGAGCACACATTCACACATCCAGACCCCTTGCACAAAGAGCATGGCAGAAATGACCCCCATGATGGCACAGTAGGGAGAAACACTAGAGCTCGAAGACACCGTGGTGACTGGCCAGGTATACGGGGAAACTCAAGGCCAGAGATCAGAGAGACAGGTCAATGATCTGTCTCTGGGCTGAGGCAGAACTGGAGCCCATTGTGATTCCTGGGCAGCCGCGCCTTCTCGTAAGTGACAGGCACAGGAGCCTCAGGAATCCCAGAAGCAAACATCTCCACGTAAGAGTGCTTCAAGCCGGCATAGATGACAGAGGCTCTGTTCACCCCTCAGGCGACCAAATCGAGGTTGTGACGGAAACAAGGAGCAGCAGCAAGGAAACATCGCCTGGGATCTAGATGAATAAGCCATGCAACCAGGGAGAAGTCCAAGAAAGCTCCCTGCAATGGCAGAAGGATGGGGCGAGGACGGGGCGAGGATAGGGGGTCGCCCCAGTCCCGAGCAGCTGAGTGGGACGGAGGCTGCAGCAGCGGCAGATGCCTCTTAAAGGGGCCGCTTCCGCGAGCAGATTTTTGTAGCAACAGACCTGCTCGCTCTGAGCACTAGCACTGGGCTGGCTACTCCAGGGGGATCAGGGACTTACAGGGGACACCAAGGCGAGGATCACTTGGTACAGAAGTGCCAGTGGTATCTACTGTTCCCTGTTGAGCCCTCCCCACCCCCGGTGCATGGACACAGTGCCGCCATAGCCATGATGTCATCAGACTGGATGACAGAGGTCCCTCCACCCAGATGATTCCCTGAAACCCAGCCTCCCCTAACTAGCAGCCCCACCCAAGCCATATCCAGGTGTGTCCTCAGTGGTTCAGATGCTCCTAGCTGAGCAGAGCCTAGACTCACACTGGAGGCAGCTGGCCTCGGTTTCTGGTGTGGCCTTTGAGGCAACTATTAGCACAGCATCTGTGGATTGCTTGCTGAATCTTGACAGGTGGCATTTGGCCTGCAGCTGAACCCCTCTCAGGACTACTCCACTGGACACCTACATCACTGATCTACACTAATAAGACCAGGAGACTTAGGAGCTTTGCTCAATACATAGAAACGGACACAGAAAGGCGGCCAAAATGGGAAGACAAAGAAGCAGAAAGCATATGAGAGAACAGAACAGAGATCCAGAGAGAATGGAGTCAAGTAATTTAACAGATGCGGAGTTCAAAACACTAATTATAAAGATGCCCAATGAACTTTTGGGAAAAGTAGAAAACTCCAAAAAAGAGATAAAAATGGAGATGGAGATTATAAGAGGGAACCAGTCTGAAATGGAGAACACATTATCTGAGATGAGAAGTATATTAAAGGAAATAAATAAAGTGAATAAAGAACAGGATCACATGCCCTATCTAGTGGACAGGAAAGCCAATCAGGACACTCAATCAGAATGGCAAGAAAAAAGAGGCCAAGACCACAAAGATGATTTTAGGAGGATCTGGAACACTATTAAGGCTCCAAATATTCATCTGATTGGCGTAAGTGAAGAAAATCAAGATGTTAAACAGCTGTTCGAAGAAATAATGATGGAAAAACTTCCCTAACCTGGTGAAGGAAATGGACGTAAAACCTTCAGAGGATTCCAAAAATCAGGGATCTGAAGAGGCCCACACTAAGACACATCATAATTAAAATACCAAAGGTTAAATATAAAGAAAGAATATTAAAAGCAGCAAGAGAAAAACAAATAATTACATATAAAGGAACAGCCATATGACTGGCAGCTGATTTCTCAAGAGAGACTACGCAGGACAGAAGGGCTTGGCAAAAAATTTTCAAAAGAATGAAGACCCAGGATATACGACCAAGAGTAACTTACCCAGCAAAGCTACCATTTAGAGTTGAAGGACAGATAAAGAGCTTCCCAGAGAAAAATAAACTAAAGGAATTTATCACCACCGAGCCAGAATTACAGGAAATGCTGGAGGGACTTCTTTAAGAAGAAAAAACATGTATCAAAAACAGGACTAAAGAACGGTAACAACCACATTCCTATCAATAAGTACCTTAAAGGGAAAAAAATTAAGTGCTCCAACCAAGGGATGGAGT
>NW_011889051.1:789962-792256 GCF_000151845.1 Pteropus vampyrus
AACGGTCTCTGCAGATCGCCCACTGAGAGACAGCTGCAGGATGGGGAGGCCATCATCTGAGGCAGCGAAGGCCGTAGGTGGCGGGGATTAGGTGTAGGGAAGGAGCCATCAGTTCACCTTTGGGTTCGCTCATTACGCAAAGACAAGTAGGCAGCGGAATGTACCAGATGGACGAGCAAGAGCTAGTTCTGGGCTGCAGATAGACAGGGTGCAACAGCTTGAGAGAGAACGTTTAAAACCCTGCGGCCGGAGGAGACCCCCGAGCAGAGGCAAGCCAGGGGAGAAAGGGGGCCCGAGGCTGGACCCCGGCACCCCCATGCCAGAAGTCAGAGCAGGAACACGGGCCAGCGGAGGAGATGAAAAAAGCAAGACCGGCAAGTAAGAGGAGAGCCGGGCGCCTCCAGCGGAAGGCAGGAAACGGGGCCGCACGCTGGAGGGTGGGCGCGTGGCGTGGCGGGGCACCAAGGAAGCGCCCGGAGGGGCGGCCAGAGCGGCCGGAGGGTCAGCGGACAGCCTGGGGGCCACGGGGCTGCGGCAGCTTGGGTCCATGTGCTAGTTCTGCGACTTTGTGGCGTAACCTTGAGCTGGCTGCTCACCACCCCCCTCGCTGCTCGGTTTCCAGGTCTGCAAAGCAGGGCCACAGGCAGCAGCCTCCCAGCCGACCCGCTGTGAGCATTCCAGGGCGTGCGTGACATTCAAGCCTGATCTCGGGACCTGGCCAACGGCATCCGTTACCATAGTCATTCTTCTCTGGATGCCTGTGAGTGAAGCTACCAGCCAGCCTGCCTCTTCTCCAGTTTCGTCTTGAGACCAGCGTCGGGTGTTGATAGGAAAGCATGGCTCCACCTCCAAAGTCACACTTTCACAGGGGCTCTTACTCATCTGCAAGGCAAGAAGGCATGGCAGAGCAACCTGAGCTGGAAACCTGAGTTCCGCAGCAAGCCGTGAGGTCCTGGGCACGGCGCGGGGCCTGCTGCAGCTTGATCTTCATCCTGCATGAAGGCGTCCCCTCAAGTTCCATAGCCATGAAGCACTTTGTCCCTAGACACAAAAATGCTCCACTGTATACAGAAATAGTGGGAAACACGTGTTTTACAGGAAGCCTTTTAAGACACAGAGGCTGTGGAGCCTGTGCTCACAGGCCCCAGTGGCCAAGGGCTGCAGCCTGGAGCTGAGGAGGCCAGGTCAGGGGCTGGGCCATCCACACAGAGGCAGCTGACTTGACTGGCCTCAGTCATATCTCACCCACCTAGCCCGGTGGCCACACGGACGCACACACAGCGGACGAGGTGGACATCTAAGCACAGACCCAGTCCTACTGCCAGACCAAAACCTTCACCCTCAAAACCCACCATCATCTTCAGGATGAGAGGCAGTTCTTCCCAGGGGACAGAGGGACGTGGCTCTGGCAAAATCTAGGCTTCAGAATACACACTCGGTGCCTGATTTCTCCACCTGAGAAGAGGCTTTTCTGAATGTGACCCAGCACGTTCAGAGCAGCCGGCATAAAGAGACACATCTGCTAAGCAGCAGCTTGATCCCCACACACACACACACACACACACACGCACACACACACACACAATAGTGTGCAAAACAGGATGCCAGACGTCACTTTGCCATCAACATTGCCATGACCGTTTTGCAGTAAATATCTCTTCCTGAGTTCAAGTCAGAACTTAGTCCAACATTTATAAGTTTACACAGCTATGTGGCACCTTTGCTTTGACTGCTGGCAAAGTCTGGAAAACTAAAAACGAAGAACCACTCGTTGCTATGATTGGGAGCAAGATGGCCTTGCTTATAACAGGGCAGTGGCTGAACCGGCAGACCCTTGCCAAACGGTGCCTCGTTTTCACACAGGCCTGCAGAACAGGACTCCAGGGAGAAGAAAACTGAAGGTTCAACCCCACACCACAAAACCTAGTTGTTTCTTGGCCGCATGAGGAATTCAAAGATGAGCTCGGTTTATGCTTGAGAAGTGGACACAGGAAGACCGATCCCCGCTCCCCACCCTACGCCTGACCAGGGCTCACTTCAGCGCTCAGTGTCCCAGGGGGACCTCGAGCGCATCTTGACTTAAATCCACCCGAGTTCCCAGAAAAACTCCCAGAATCCTTCACAGACCGAGCCTTGCGCCCAACTGCCTTCCAGTTTGAATTTCAAGACCCAAGGTACAGACCGAGGGAGGGCGCCCGGAACGAGCAGATGGGAAGCCACACGTGACTCAGAGGCATCATGCTCGCGAGGAGGTCATGTGTGGCCGAGAAGTCTGTACACAGGGCCAGGCTTTG
>NW_011889051.1:793296-797721 GCF_000151845.1 Pteropus vampyrus
TCTGGGAAGAAGGTCTGCTTGGAGTGAAGCTCCTCCAGGCCGATTTTCAGCTTTGCGAGGCAGAGCCCCACAAAGACATCTTCCAGTTTAAGGAAGGGGATGCTTCCGGCGACGTCATACACCTGACTCGCGACGTCGCTGGAGAAAACGTAGCCTGTGCCGGAGCAAAAAGGTGGGTACCTGTCCCACGGATACTCGTATTTACTGACAAACCACTTATTTTGCTTTTCCCTAATGGGAAATTCGTTCATTTTTAAGAAGCCGGTGAAAAAACGCGTCGTCCTGTTTTTCTTGAGCAGCAGCTCAGTCAGATAGTGGATGTTGACAAACATGTCCGAGTCTGTTTTCATCACGAAAGCCGCCTGAGGACAGAAGTGGTGGATCCACTCTATTCCCATCATGGTCTTCAGAGTCAAGTTGAAATAAGCGTCCACAAAGTCCTTCTGGATGATATCGTGATACCGCCAGGCTTCCTGGGCTACCGCTCTCGACACGTTCTTACTGGGGCTGCTTCCCAGAAGGAAGAACGTTTTTATCCGTTTTCCCATCACGACCGTTTCCCTGCCCCACGTGTTCCGGATGACCAGGCGAGCGAACATCTGTTTGTGGGATGACGTCACCAGCAGGACGAGGAAGGGGGGGTTCTGCTTGCAGTCGATGTCTGGGAGCTGGAGGAACCTCCCGTCTTCTTTCTTGAAAGCAAACGGCACTTTTTGGAGAAAGGACAGATCGTTCACGCTGAAATACACACAAAGGGCTCCCAGAAGGACCAGGGAAATATACATCAGTCGCATCTTCACAGCAGCCATCTGAAAGGAACAGAATCAAATGGTTAGACCTCAAAAACGGCAGGCACCGCTTAGCTTGACCCAGGGAGGCTGGGATGGGGGAGGAGACCCACGTCTCAGGGCTCGTGTTTCAGAAACTTGGGGACCTCGCCGCACACAGAAGGGATGCCGGGGTCACCGCGAGGCACAGAGCACCACCAGCGTCATTCACTCCACGCCACACGCTCGGTCAGGACCACGGGGACTGGGCGCTGGTGCTGGCCCGAGGCTCACTGTCCTTCCCCACTTGGGGGTCTCAGATTCCTTCCGTCGAAGCATATGGGACCACCTCACTCGCTAGCTCCTCCGAGCTCTGCCCTCCTACGGCTCCATAATGAAGTCCAGCTAGAGAACCTGCGAGGCTGGAAACCACGTGTCCCAGAGCTACGCGTACGGACCGCCTGCCTTCTCCTCCGACGGCACGAAGCCCCATCTTATCCCGTCCATGCAGAAAAAGACCAGTTTTCTAATTTGCACAACTGCCTTAGAATTCCACCTGGCTGGCGGTGGTTGTTCTTTTGTTTTTTTTTTTTTTTTTCGGTTACCCTTTTAAATCTCATCTGATGTTCTCGCCTTGTGCCCACCCATCTCTGTCATTCTCAATAAATCCCGGCGATTCTCATTAATGATAGCATCATGAAAGCAGATAGCTCACGTTTTCCTGGGTCAGGTGAACATCTGAGTTGGAGACCAAGCCCCACGGCAGGTTCCACGGGGCGGAGGAGATCCGTTCCAAAGTGCTGTCGGCTTTGCCGTTCTGCACGCTCACGTTCTGGGCTTGGTTCGTTTACCCAAAATGATGGTTTTCTTCCTCAAGCATCGCTATAAAGGACAAACAAAGAGAACAGCACCATTCGAACCGCTCACGCGTCATCCGTGCCCGAGTGTCTGCCACCCGTCTACCTCGAGGACACTTCAGAGCCCCGCCCCAGCCTTGCTTTCTCATCCACAAAACGGGTACGACCAAGCCAAATGCCACCATCTAGTGCCCCTGTCCGCGACAGCAGCAGCAAGAAAATATCTGGCCTAAAGGCGTAGGACAGCGCCCAGAGCTTCATAAGGACGCCCATGACAGACACTCCAACTACACATGCCGATGTCGACCTTCTCTGCACAACAGAGTGGCTGTCGCTTCGAGAATTTAGCACAGGGTTGGAATCCATGGATTCATGACTCAGCGTCGTCTTCAGAATATCATCCTAAGTGAGATGACAGAGGGGCCAGAAAGAAAAGAAACGGACTGAGTAAAATGAAGAAAGGGTTGGTTATTTTGATGGTAAAAGAGGACCTCGAATTTCATCAAGTTAAAATTCTATCCCGAATATAATCAAATACATTGAGAAAAGAGTGGAGGGAGCTTTCCAGAACGAGCTAGCTCTCTGGAGGCCGGCTTAGTCCAGCTCCTGATCTTCTCGGCACCCCAGGAAGCGCCTGTCCCGCTGGTGCCCCCACCACTTTCAAAGAAATCACCACGGGAGTCAGAGCCGGTGCGCGCAGGATGCTGAGAACTCTCTTTCTTCCTTCCTGTGTGAGATTATGGATTTGCAGGGCTAGAATGTGTCGTTTATTTTGAGAAGGGGCGAGAAGGGAACATCACATTTTTCCCCACAATACATTGTTAAAGTTGCCTCAACAGTGAACCCTAAATTCTCATTCCCCCAATTCGCCTTTCTCAGGATCCTTCACAAGGATTTCGATCCCCAGGGGTGGACGCTTGGCTCTCTGCCTGCAGTGATCTCTCACTAGATGCCAAATGGCACCCAGGAGGCAGAGTGAACACTCTTCCTGCTGACAGTGGAGTGACCAAGAAACAAACCCTCCAGAAGCTACGCCTCACAATCCCGTTTACAAAGCATCCGCATCTCTGATTGAGTCTCTGTCATGTGCTGAAGAACGCGGGACCCAACCTTCCTCCGGAGGTGGATTTGGGGGGGTGCACCCAGGACCAACAAGGGACAGGACCTGGAATAGCACATTCTAGGAAGGAAAGGGTGTGCCCCAGCTTCCGGCCCTCACAGGCCAGTTGCGGGGCAGGAGCCCTTAACATAGAGCAGCTCTGCCTTACCTGGGACGGAGCCCCACCTTCTAAGCACACCTGGACCAGGCTGTGTGGCCCAGCCAGCCAGTCAGTAATAAAACAGCCATTTATTTAGCAGATTCTGTTTTGCAGCCTTCGCTCTTTTAACTTACAAGCAGACACAGACACAGAGCCTCAGAACTGGAGTAGATACGGAGTACGCATGAATTATAGATTAAGGCCACCCAGGCGGCAGGCCCCTCCCCCACCTCCTCTGCCTCCCGCCCTCCACAGGCTCCTCTGCAGTTATCTCAGCTGCCAGCGTCAGCCCCAGGTTGGGGTGACTCTGCCCAGAAGGGCTGCGGTGCCCAGAGGACCAGGGGCACACCCCTCTTACGACCCCAGGGGGATATGCACAGCTCAGATACAGAGCACATCTGAACCGCAGTGAACAAACAATAGCACCAAGTGGGAGCTTCAGGGCAGGGAAATGCTGTCTGGGTGGAACCTGGAAGCCGCTGGCCTAACCGTCTCCCCAGGCCAGGCGGGCAGGACCTCTGAGTCAAAGTCACGGGGCCTGGAGACAAAGGGTTCTGAAGTTCACATGCCCGAAGACTGGAAAGCCAATGGAATGGTCTGGAAGGTCAAGTTCATGGGGGCTGGTGGGGAGGAGCTCCTGGATCCGAAGGGAAAGAACTGGAGTGGGTGGCAATGGTCAAGTTCAACCTTGAGGCCAGAGGGAGCACCTGGGGCCACAGCAAACAACCAAGGGCATGTTTCCAGGAGCTCATGGCCCTGGGTGGAGAGAGAACTGGCCAGTGCCGAGCCAGCTGGGTGGGCCATGAGGATGGTTCTTGATGGGCACGGGGGATGTGGCAGGTGCGACCGAGGGAGGCAGTTCCAGACCACGGGAGCTCAGGGAGTGTGGCGGGCAGTCCAGAGGGCTGGGGTCCTTCGGGACACCGTTCCAGAGCCACCATCACACATCCGGGAAGACTTGCCATCCCACGGGCCATGGAGAACAGAGCGGCATCCTGGGAAATACAGAATGGCTGACATCCAGGATCTCTGCGCCCGAGCCGTCCAGACGTTCTCAGACACGGCGAGCACAAGGACCACCCAGGACCGTGGTTAGAAGCTCAGGGTCAAAGGGCGCGTTCCACGGAGATCCCGGCAAGCAGAGCCGGAGCCCGAGACTCCTCCGCCTTCACGCAGCCCGCCTGATCCCACGCGGCGCCGGCCGCTCCGCAAACGCCGGTGGGAACCGCTCGTTCCGAATCCACCAAACGCGGCACCGCGTCGCAAACGAGCGAGGCCAGCGACCCCGGGCCACGGCGCCCACCCTGAGTTTGAGGTGGACCATTCGCACAGACTGAAAACACCCCCTCCCCTGGGAGTCGGGGCTGGGGTCCAGTAGCGCAGGACACTTGTGAGCTGCTCGCTGTCACCACGTTTGTTGGTCAAATACACGTTTTTTAATTCTACGGAAAAAATGGTGATGGTGCTGACAACTTTAAAATTGTTTTCTATTTAATAACATGAACCATCGACTCTATTTCGACCCCGTCTCCAGTAAGAAAC
>NW_011889051.1:797771-801038 GCF_000151845.1 Pteropus vampyrus
CAGGAGCTCATGGCCCTGAGTGGAGAGAGAACTGGCCAGTGCCGAGCCAGCTGGGTGGGCCATGAGGATGGTTCTTGATGGGCACGGGGGATGTGGCAGGTGCGACCGAGGGAGGCAGTTCCAGACCACGGGAGCTCAGGGAGTGTGGCGGGCAGTCCAGAGGGCTGGGGTCCTTCGGGACACCGTTCCAGAGCCACCATCACACATCCGGGAAGACTTGCCATCCCACGGGCCATGGAGAACAGAGCGGCATCCTGGGAAATACAGAATGGCTGACATCCAGGATCTCTGCGCCCGAGCCGTCCAGACGTTCTCAGACACGGCGAGCACAAGGACCACCCAGGACCGTGGTTAGAAGCTCAGGGTCAAAGGGCGCGTTCCACGGAGATCCCGGCAAGCAGAGCCGGAGCCCGAGACTCCTCCGCCTTCACGCAGCCCGCCTGATCCCACGCGGCGCCGGCCGCTCCGCAAACGCCGGTGGGAACCGCTCGTTCCGAATCCACCAAACGCGGCACCGCGTCGCGAACGAGCGAGGCCAGCGACCCCGGGCCACGGCGCCCACCCTGAGTTTGAGGTGGACCATTCGCACAGACTGAAAACACCCCCTCCCCTGGGAGTCGGGGCTGGGGTCCAGTAGCGCAGGACACTTGTGAGCTGCTCGCTGTCACCACGTTTGTTGGTCAAATACACGTTTTTTAATTCTACGGAAAAAATGGTGATGGTGCTGACAACTTTAAAATTGTTTTCTATTTAATAACATGAACCATCGACTCTATTTCGACCCCGTCTCCAGTAAGAAACGTCCTACTTTCTACTCGGGCTCCGTGTGGCCGCACGACAGGGCCTAACAGGGGTGGCCTTTGGCAGCGGCCGTCCACTCAAGCCGCCCCTGACCACGCAGGTCCTCGCCGGGCCAGGGGCCGGGGTCTGCATGCAGAGGTGTTTAGAGGGTGCCTGGGGGCTCCCCTTTGGTGAGAAAGGACTTCAAGTGTCCCCATCCCGTGAGGAATGGTTTCTTTCTCTGCCTTGCACACCAGCTCATCAGCCCAGCCAAGGACGGCGAACAGAAGTCTCGTCCATCATTCACTGTTGTGCTGGCTGTGGCTGCAGGTAACCTTATGACTGAAATGCCCCCGGCGGCAAGGCCTCGCGGGCCTCCTGTGCCTCCTTTGAGGCTGGCCCTCTAAGACAGGAGCACGGCTTCCAGTGGAGCCCAAAGCTGTCACGACGGGGTGAACACTGCACCCTCGTCCCAGGCCCTTCTGCTGCCTCCGAAAACCTCTTCTGTGGCAGGCAAGGCCCAGGTGCCCGGGCGGGGTTCAGTGATAAGGAAGACAAACCTTCGAGGGGACAGCCCACAGGACAAGCAGAGCAACCGTGTGCGGCCAGCGAGGAAGTGTGTGAGCCTAACGAGGACTCCCCGCAGGCCCCTCTGAACCCCCTTCTCGACGAGGCCCCAACCCTGAGACTGCTGTGTCCATCTATGCGTCGCCGGCTTCAGCAGGAGTCCCAAGTGGCTTTAGTCAGAATTCCCCAGACTCCTGACATTCCCAGGAAGTCCCCAGAGGACAGCACGGAGATCCCACCTGGGACGTTCAGGGGAGCTGCTCTAGGGAGGCCCACGGGCAGAGGCGGGGCGTCGAAAGGGCCTGGCGGGCTCCAGAAACAGGGCAGCGAGCAAAGGGAAAGCTTAGAGGTGAAGTCAGAACCAGGCGGGGTGGCTGAGCATGGCCTTGGAGAGTGTGTGAGGAGGGCAGCTTTTCCTGATGACAGCACGGCGTGCACACGCCTTCTCTAGGCTTTACAGACCAACAACTCAGGGTCCCATGGGCCTCTCTTCCTACCCACAGTGCAACAGAGAGAGAGAGAGAGAGAGAGAGAGAAAGAGAGAGAGGTTGGGGAGAGACAGCAAGAGGGAAAGAGAGAGCGCACCCACTCTCTGCAGCTCTCGGGTCTCTTACAAGGCACTAGTCCCACTGTGGGGGCCCCACCAGCGAGACCTCATCTAAACTTAATTACCCTCCAAAGGCCCAACTCCAAACACTAGCACATATGTATGAACTGGGGGGACCCCCGATTCAGTCCACAGCAGGAATCGGCTCTGCGTTCACTGAGCGCCCACTACGTGGCAGGCGGGGGTCGGGGTGACGAGTTCCCGGGTCCCCTTGGATTTCCCTCGGTGACACGAACTCAGTCCCCAGGGGAAAGCTTGCTCTTCCCCAGGCTTCGGGTGAGCATCCCACTGGGTGGCTCCATTTCTGGGCCTCCTGGACTCTTCTTCACTCTGACCACGTAGGAAGGGGACCTCGCCCAGCCTCATGCCTCACTCGGCGACAGGGACAGGAACTTGAACGTGCTGGGGGCAGAGGGCGTCTGTGCTCACCCAGGTTCGGTCCCCTTGCTCTGCAATCTACTCCCCGCTGAAGCTTTCTCTACTACGTTTTTTTAAAGAGAAAAAGCGCCTTTACCTGGAACCCCCAACCCTTTAAACAAAAGCCAGGGGCATCCCACTTCTGGGCACCCCCATCACACGACCTCGTCCTCTGTGTGTGCGTCCTCGCTCTGCAAGTTCGCGACACCACGGCTATCCCAGACGGCTATGACTGACGAGCGCCCCAGGAAAAACCCTACAGCATTTCTCGGGGGCTCGTCCGGGACCCCTAGGAGAGGCAAGCTTCTCGCTGTTCTTTAAAGCTCACTCCCTTAGACTCTTCGCCTGCCTCAAGGCCTCCTTAAATCCCTTCTATGTCCAAAAAACCCTCGGGACCCCGTCGGCCAGTTAAGAGAGAACAGCGCAGCCTCCGAGCTGATGACTCGGAGGCAGGACTTTACGGGGGGACTGGCCACCCCCTCGGCATTCCGCCGGGGCGCTGGCCTCATCCTCCATCGTCTTTTTATGGAGGACTCCAGGTGACATGTGTCCATGAGGACCTTCCAGAAACAACTGAGGTGCCCTGACCCAGGCTACTCCATAGCGGGCTCTGAAGATTCCCCCAGCTTCTCTCAGACCGCCTGCCCGTTAGGGCGTCCCTTTGGTGGGCCCCCACCTGTCGCTGTCATCTTCTCTTTCCCACGATACCCTAACGAGGTGCCATCCAGGGCCTCCCCGCATCGGATCCTCTCCGAAAGCCACACGCATTGTCCACTGACACCAAACCTCCGTCACCTTCACGGTAAGAGATATGGGCGCTATTCAGTAGCAGAATGAACCGGCTCTTAAGGGACTCCTCCTTTCCCGACCTGCTAGGGCATTTGCCGAACCCTGTC
>NW_011889051.1:801608-803550 GCF_000151845.1 Pteropus vampyrus
GGTAAGAGATATGGGCGCTATTCAGTAGCAGAATGAACCGGCTCTTAAGGGACTCCTCCTTTCCCGACCTGCTAGGGCATTTGCCGAACCCTGTCATGCCCCTTTAGGGGCCCTGAAGGACAGATGGTCACGTCCTCAGTGCTGCTGCCGAGATATCTGCGGTTTCTGCCAGGCTTCCCAAACCTGTAGACATTGTGACGATTGCTCCATCCCTCGCGGGGTTCCGATCCCCAAGGCCCGAATATCTTGCCTGCCTCCTAAGTCACCTGTCTTCTTGCCAGGGGTCTCATGGTATCTTGGCAGAAAATTTCTGAAACTTGTTTTTCTTAAAGGGCCCCATTGACCTTCACAAATCTACCTGGAATATGGAGCCAACTAACTTTTCCTCCCAGAGAATTAGTTAACAGTTAAAACTGTCCCTCCCCTCCAGAGTCTGGTCATCTCGGTTGTCCGGTTTCTAGTTCATACTGAGGATTGGTTTAAGTTCCGTTCGGGGAATTTCATAGATGCCAAACGTCAGGGATGACATCCTTCTACCACCCGACACCTAATCGTTGGCCACCAATTTTACTGACCACATCTCAGTCGATTCAAAAAGGGAGAAAGGGGTCCACCCCATGGACACATAGTAGGAGGCCATAAGGGTGTGGGTGGTGGCCCAGGTAAGCGCGACTACTCCTGGTGACCCATGACCCCTCGGATGCCGACGTCTATCTGCGCAGAGCGCCAGAATCTACAAGGGGATGCCCTAGGACTCGGTGGCAGCAGGAAGAGACAGTAAGGGACACCTTGTTCTCTCCTCCCTTTCCAGATGGGTAACAAACCTTCAACCGCCTGCACCCCTTTGAGATGTACCCTGAGACACTGGGACCAGTTTGATCCCCAGTCTCTACGGAAACGGCACCTCGTCTTCTGTTCAGATGTGTGGTCCAAGTACACACTAGATGACGGGACGTCTGGCCCCTGGAGGGAAGAAGTATAAATTACAGCACCATCTTACGATCAGACCTTTCTGTAGACAGGAAGGCAAATGGTCAGAGCTACCCTGTGGGCAAACTAATTTTGCCTTGAGAGATAACCCTGACTTCTGTGAGACTTGTAAAATTGACCCAGCAACTCGGGCTGTCATCTCCTGGCCTCCTCGCCAAACAAATCCTTCATTAACAAACCTGCCACAAGCAAACCCCAAAGATCCAGAAGAATCCGACCCAAACCCGTCAACCCTCCCTTCAAGTGCCCCGCTGGCTCCGCCATCCTGTCCGCCTTATCCAGGGTTCCCTGCTCTGGGGTCACCTAATAGAGGAACTTGTAAATACAAACACAACCTACTCCCATCTACTAGAGCATCTGGCCCAATACGGGTCCAAGCCCCCTTCTCTCTCCAAGATCTTAGACAAATTAAAGGGGACCGGGGCAAGTTTTCACACGACCCAGACAAATATATCAAAGCAATTCAAGAACCGACTCAGGTGTTCGAACTTTCTTGGAAAGGTTATGCTACTCCTGAACCAGGCTTCCACGACTTCCGAGAAACAAGCTGCTCTGCAAGCTGCTGAAAAGTTTGGAGGTGACCTGTACTTAGCATCCTGTGATGACAGTTCGAGGGGAGATGATCTCTCTGGACCCCACCAGGGGCAAAGAGGCTGTGCCCGTCGATGAGCCCCCTGTACAAGACTACGGTGAAACCCCTTCATTAATCTAAGCTGTCAACCGTCAGTCAACAGCCAAGTGAAAATCCCTCGGCATTTTTAGAAAGGTTGAGAGAAGCCTTAGTCAAACACACTGCTCTCTCGCCGGACACCTTAGAAGGTGAACTAATTTTAAAGGATACACTTGTTACTCGATCCACCTCTGACCTTGGGAGGAAATTACAGAAGTGGGCCGTTGGACCGAAGGGACTCCAGATCGACTCCTCAAGGTCGCCACCACGGTCTTTTATAAT
>NW_011889051.1:806330-812323 GCF_000151845.1 Pteropus vampyrus
AAAAAAAAAAAAAAAAAACCCGAGCATGACTCGAAGTTTTTGAAACTGGATTCTTTGAAATCTCTAAAGCATTCTTTTCTGAAGAGCCCAAATAACAACACTAGACATTCTACTGAACAGTTTTAGCCACACATCAAAAGAAATAACAACAACAACGAATGGCATCCATAGATTTGGAAAGGCTGATCTACCATGGGCTTTTTTAAAAAATAAGTTTTTGATTACTCAATAAGCTGCGAATGGGTGCCTTTCTTCTGACCAAAAACCAAACCAAACGAATAAATAACAAACCCCAAAAAAATGATAGAGAAGAACGGGGTTGCTGATTATTCTATGCAATCAATCAATCATGTTAGAAAAATCTGAACACTTGAGGAAAGCCCTTTGCTTGCCTGGGCCTGGTAAAATAAAAGAATGCAGTATTCTTTAGCCCCACATCAAACATCTTGAAAACAAATACCAGAGATTTCTTCTCCCCGATTATTCTGGATGCCTGTGGCCCAAATGGTAGCGCCATAGAACAGAGGCTGCTTGAGTGCTCTCAGAAAAGAACTTGAGAGTGACAGGAATTCAGTGTGCGAACTGCAGGACCGGGGCAGAGAAGGAAGAAAAACTATTAAAACAAGGGAGTGTGATCATTCTGGAAATTATGGCCTGCTCAAACATTTCAATTTATACGAAGTGCCCTAAACAAGAGACCATAAAAACATGACCCAGCACGCAGGGTGTGTATGCTGCATCACATACTCTTTATGGCTAGTCAAACAAGTTCCACCAGCATCTAAGGTGTTGACTGGCAGTCCGGACTGATAGACCCACCGAGTTCCTTATACATCAGCCCATGTCCTGCGTTACCTGTTCTGGGGGACTCCCTGCCTCCACCCTCGGGCCACACTGTTCCCTTTCAGCTCCCTGGAAAAGACCTGTTCTTTCCTTCCTGTATAAATGCCCCCACCATGCGCACTCCCAGCCCATGCCATGCACGTTCCCAGGCCCCGCCATGCGCGTTCCCAGGCCCCGCCATGAGTGTTCCCAGCTTCTTCCGGCCACCACCCCACCCCGCTTCTGCTCAGCTAACTCTAGCTTACCCAACTGCCAAATCGCTCTTCTATTTACCACTCATGGCACTCATCGTATGGTATTTTATGAATTTCCTTAATGGGATCAGATTTTATTCATTCTTTGTGCCATCCACCTTTTGCATTGATGAATAACTCCAGAAGGACAGAACAGGGACCATTTTCTGTGTTTTTCGCCATCGTAGCGTCTGCCGATGTGCAGTATTTGGCACGTGGGAGCCCAAAGGAAAGCTCTGAATGGACCCACGAGAAGACGCCCACACCTCCAGAAGCCGGGTCATGCTTCTGCACAAAGCGGATACGTCTTCCTACGTGAACACCAACATCTGCATGGGATGGCATCTCCCCGGGATGAACCCGCTGTACGAAATTTGTCAGTGCTTTTGGCGTTTTTGCTTTATGTACACTTCATAAGACTTCAATTATTTCTCAGAAGAAACAGAGCATGGCTTTTTCAATGGAAGAGGAAGCAGTAGCATACGAAGAGTTTCACCCCACTGTTCACACTGAGGAGCTGGTGGGTTATCAGATGTGAGGCGTGAAGCGTGAAGCACCGTTGGGAGCGTCCAGAACCATGAGTCAGGCTGCTTTAGCGTGAAGGGGAAAAAGCTGTGCAGACAAGAAAGATAGGGGTGGGGGCTACTGGTGCATGTGTCAACGCGACCTCCAGCATTCGCCTGCTGGCCCCAGGATGTAGGCACATGACTCTTACGATGGAAGATCACCTTCGTTCAGAAAATAGTGCATACACAATAACAAACCACAGCTGCCTGGCGAACACTTCAAAAGCACACGTGTCTGTCAACGTACTGGAAGAGACACAGGAGCAGCTACACCTCCGCGGAAACTCCCGACTCACGCGGCTTCAATCTCCCTGGCGCCCAAAGGTCACGCTCAACCCTCTGCTTCCTCCGACTGTGGAGAAACTCTCTCTCCACGGCTTTCATCACTCACGGCCGCCTCCCAACCCTGACAGAGGATGACAGCCACAAAAACCTACAAACGAGCGAAAAGCTGAATCCACAGGACATGTGTGTGGTTCGCACAGGCAGGCCCACGCCCGAGGCTGCCCTCGTTCATTGAAATTACCGCCATTAATCTTCTGCCGGAATGTCCTTTGGATTGTAGGCTATTTTTGCCCTCGACTTCACTGCAGGAGGCGAGGGAGAACATTCTGGTTTCACAGCGGAGGCTCTTGTAACACTTGGGTGATTTCTACCTCAAAGTGATAACCTACTTTCTCAGGCCTGTCATTTTTTTCCTAGACGGTGATCACATAGCTTCCTCCCGCCGGTCGCCACTCGCAGATTGTCTTCTGGAAAGCGAGAAGCGTCTATGATGACGCGTGACTAGAGAACGCACTCGGACTTGTTTTTCCAATGGAAATAGAGCAAAACTTCGTGACTATTAGTTTAAGATCACTTGATGTGAAGCAGACCCTGTCCCCAGGCTCTGGACAAAATGATGAGGCCATGACACTTGGCCAAGAAACCTGCCGATGGGAGAGGGTTAAGGCCCCCTTCTCATGATTCAAACACTGACCTATGCAGTTGTAGCAGAAGCTTCATTCAAGCTTCCAAGGCGATTCAGCCTAGACACTCATTTCCAAATATGAGCCGGAAAGAGTAAAACCATAGGCATTTGAGGAGAATCAGCAATCACAAGGAAGGATTAGGCAAAAATTTCTATATGACATCCTAGAAACAAATTTCGCATCGCTATTTGTGTACAAATACTATGCCGGTTATGAATGCTTTTAGCCGGGTCATAGTGCAGACACCTCCACAGCCGTATTCCGCGAACCACCTTGGACTTCCAGGTCCTACCCAAGTGCAGAAGCAGGAAGAGCGAACGTTGGCACACATAATGATTGAAACTGAGCTTTCCCCAGTGGTGACAAGTAAGGCTGAGTCGCACCTACTTTTTAGGATTCTCTTATTATCAAGGGACCGAGGTGTGAGAGCTAGTCAAGGCCACCTTCGTGGCCCTCGTGCAATAGATGGAGCCACCTGCCTACATCCACTCCCCCCGCCAGATGAATCAGGGCAATCACACCCCTGCACCCAGATCCAAATCACTCAGCCTTCTGATAGAAGATTCCCACTGGGAATCTTTGGGTGAGGAAAAACTTAGCACAGAAATGACAAGATATCGTATCTGCCAGGAACCCCAGGAACCTTAAGGCCTAGCACTGTGGGGAGGAAATAGTAGGAGATGCACAAATATTTGTTGAATAAATTACCTGAGACGAATAATCTGGGGAGAGTCTATGACCATAAAACGAAGGACGCTTTCCCTGCATCCGGAAGCTCCATCACTCTGCTCACTCCTTCTTCTCAAGGTGCATCCACATTCACACCTCCATCCCTGTCTGCCTAATGCGCAAGTAGAAAATGTCCATATTCTAGGATCCAGGCTTCCGGTCTGGTGCTACTGTCAATTTCTTCCTCATCAGCTGCAGCGACGATTCATACAAACAGTGAGCAGTGCAAATGGTATTGATTTTTCTCTTATGATGACAGCTATTGCCCAGGTGAATTTCTGCTTCGAGTGTGATTGCAAAACAAGAATTCACTCCGCAAAAACAATATTTAAAGGACTTTATCTCAATCATCTGACAGTTAGCCACCCTCTCGTTTTCTCTTCCTTCCAGGTCAATTTCTGGAATAAATATCCTGTATTCATCATGTGTACCTCCTTGTCGAGTTAATCTTTGACCCACTGCAATGTGCTTCCACTCCCACTGCTTCTCTGAAATCACTCGGCCAAAGGGTAACCAACAGTCTGCCTTGCATCAAAAAATGACACAAGAATTCTCAGAGCCTGTTCTCCTCCCCGGTCTACCAAGAACCCTGACTGTCTCTTGCACGAAATTAGGGTAATGGACGAGGCGAGAATTGAGAAATGCTGGAAAAGGCAGAGTTACTAGTGGAATGGAATAAAACCGACATGGAAGATCAGAGATGCTGGGGAGAGAGAAAGGGCTAGCAAGGGCTGAACTGGGAGACGTTTGGAGAATTTAGAGGACAGGGAAACTTAGAAGGTGGGGAGAATTTTAAATTTTGTTGGGCATCATGAATGAAGTTGTCTTCGGTTTCTTTGAAAGATTTCAGTAAAAAGTCAAGTTGCCTTTTGGACATCAAACTAGTGATACATATATATATATCAGATAAGACTTAGAAAGACACCATGTCAACACTGAGCCGCAAGACACGTTGGCTCTGTGCAGGCTCGAGCTCCCATGACCACCTAGGGATGCTGGGTGCTTCTGCCCAAGCTTCCTTCTTGTAGCCACCCTGGTCTTTGGCTTCTATGGTGTGCTCATCTGGTTCTCCTCCCATCTCTCGGATTATTTACTCTGACTCTCCTTCGTTGGCTTTTCTCCCTCGTCTTGCTCCTAAAATCCAGGCATGCCCCCCGATCCTCTCTTCTGATTGGCATCATCTCCCTTGTCCACATCCACGTGAGCACGCAAAATAATCCCCAAAGCCATTTTGTCCTTCCGCACTTTTCTGCCTAACTCCAAATCCAAATGCCAACTCAATAGCCCACAGACATCTGAAATTCCAGCCCTCCTTTCAGGCTGAAGGGCCCCGGAATCCCATTCCATGACACAAGTGCCAGACCCAGGCCCATCGCATTGCTTTGTCTCCCAAATTCTAGACTTAACCACCTCCAATGCAGCCCCCATCCTGTCGATCGGAAGAACTTTTCAAAACCTCAAGTCCAATAGTGTCACTCAATGCTTAAAATTTCCAGTGTCCACCCATTACCTCCACAGTGCACCCTACACTCCTGCCGCCAGATGGATTCAAGGTCCATTTGAATGCGCCATTTTGTTTCAGGCTTCTGTGCTGCTCCTTCTGTCCTGAACACCAATGGTCTCCCTCATGGGATCCTGGGAAGCCCTTCAGATGCAGCTCAAACTCTGCCCATTTCATGAAGCTTCTCTGACCTCCCCCTGACAAGGGAGCTTATTCATCCCCCTTCTCGGTACCACCGTTCCTTGTGTATACCTTTACCATAGCACACCGGGTTACAGTTATTCGTTTATACATCTCTCTCCTGCTGTAATGTAAGTGGCTTGGGACAGGAAATATTTATTTCATATTTACTTAAATCTCAACACTTTTCACATAATGGACACTCAATAAACATTTACTGAGTACATAAATATTTAGTGATGGGTTTAATTGTGTTCTCCCCAAATTCGTAACTCCCAAGACCTCAGAAGGTGACCTCATTTCGAAATAAGGTCATTTGCAGATGTAATTAGTTAAAATGAGGTTGTATTTTAAAAAAAAAAAAGAAAGAAAAGAAAGGAAATTTGGACATAGACACACATACACAGAACACTATATGAAGGTGAAGGAGAAGGCAGACATCAGGGTGAGGCTTCCACAAGCCCAGGGGTGCCAAAGACGGCCAGCAACCACCAGAAGCTGGGGGAGAGGGACAGGACAGATGCCCCTCACAGCCTCAGAAGGAACCAACACTGATGACACCTTGGTCTCGGACTTCCACCTCTAGACTGTGAGACGCTAAGTTCTTGTTGTTTAAATCACTCAGAGGTACTTTGTAACGGCAGACCTACAACACTTATGCATTTGCTAAGTGAATAAATGAATAAAATTACTCTAAGCGGTTATTACTTGAATATCTGCAATGAGCCTTTTGCTAAGTGACAAACACAACAGCAGTGTTGGGTGGAACTCCCCCACGGCAACATTTAAGGTAGCTGTCATAGCATTTCCTCCTTTCCCTGTGAATAGTGTGAAAGAGAATTTTTTTTTTTTAACCACATAATTTTTCCCCACTAGATTTGTATTTCTATTTGGGGAAAACACAACCAGTAGAAAGTTGTCAGAAAGCAGACCGGCCACCTCTAGGCCATCATAGCTCTCCAGTGAATCT
>NW_011889051.1:812373-819525 GCF_000151845.1 Pteropus vampyrus
GCTTCCACAAGCCCAGGGGTGCCAAAGACGGCCAGCAACCACCAGAAGCTGGGGGAGAGGGACAGGACAGATGCCCCTCACAGCCTCAGAAGGAACCAACACTGATGACACCTTGGTCTCGGACTTCCACCTCTAGACTGTGAGACGCTAAGTTCTTGTTGTTTAAATCACTCAGAGGTACTTTGTAACGGCAGACCTACAACACTTATGCATTTGCTAAGTGAATAAATGAATAAAATTACTCTAAGCGGTTATTACTTGAATATCTGCAATGAGCCTTTTGCTAAGTGACAAACACAACAGCAGTGTTGGGTGGAACTCCCCCACGGCAACATTTAAGGTAGTTGTCATAGTATTTCCTCCTTTCCCCGTGAATAGTGTGAAAGAGATTTTTTTTTTTTAACCACATAATTTTTCCCCACTAGATTTGTATTTCTATTTGGGGAAAACACAACCAGTAGAAAGTTGTCAGAAAGCAGACCGGCCACCTCTAGGCCATCATAGCTCTCCAGTGAATCTATAGAAACTGCCTTCCCTGAAATAGAAATAGAAGGTGATAATATGAAAATATCACCTCCTACTCAAAAGCCAGTCGACTCCTAAGTTTTTCTCTGTTTCTCACTTGAAAACCCAGCACAGACACCAGAAATCCATGGAGGAACCCAGAAACGTCTGAGAGAAGAAATTTCGCTGACCTAGGTCACCAATGCCCCAAGTAGTTATTAAATGAGACACTATCGTGAGACTGGCTAAGATGGTCACAGAACCAAGACACAGCGGCTCCAAAAACACCCCCTCTGACATCCGGGTTTCCTCTGGAATCTGCTACCAGCTCACTCACACTCGCTTGACTCGAGATCTGACAAAAAGCATACAGCTTTCGGTAAAGATAACTTTGGCAGGAAAACCACAGATTTTAATGTGAAATGATTCACAGTGAAAATATAACACTTCTTAAAAGTTCATTAAAACTGTTAACCACGGATGGGTTCGTTAGGGATCTCTACTGTCCCACTTAACAACACTTTCATTTGTTGACCGGTAGCTGGCTTTTTTTTTAATCAAGTATTCAAGAATATGTTCATTTTCCCTAAGTACGATTAAATAAGTGAGATTTGGCAACTTAACATTAATTTCATATTGAGGCTAGAAACACTTTCTGATTGTTACTGTAATTTTAAAACCAAACAATATTTCTCACAAAGACCAATGAAGTATATGGAACAACTCCAGAGAAAGAAGTCTGAAACAAGATCGTCAGGGGGAAAAAAAATCCAACTTAAAGAATAGCAGGAAAAAAATAATAAAACTGATTTAGAAATAAAGTTTTCTTCCAAGAAAGGGATTTTCCCAGAAAACTGAAATCTGCACTGATTTAAGGCTTTAGGAAAACAGTTGACGTCAAGTCCATTTTATCCTCTGTGAAACAAAATGATCAGAAGAGGTTTCCGTTCCGGGAGAAGCCTTCTCACAGCTGCACAGTAACGACAGCGAGAAGCCCTGGCAGTGAACTGTCACCGAACAGGGCTTCAGAAGGTGGCACACTGTGCTCATCCCACACTGCGCCTCCTGCGGCTCGAGCGATCCTACAGAAATTGCGTTCTAGGAACAGCAGTCTGGTCTGCTTTATCTTCGCCAACTTCAATGATTCTCGTAAACTACAGGACAGGATTATCTATCTTCTCCATCTTCCTCCAAAATAAGGTTAGTCAAGAAGTGCAGGCCCACCCTACACTGAAGTCAGTGATGGATGCTGTCTGTGCAGTTACTGGGCAGGTCGGTATGCCTCAGTTTACGTGTGAGTCCACGAAGGGGCATCAAACCACTAAGATCACTCCTGTGGTTACGAGATAAATTCGGTCTAGTCAGATTAATTAGCACTTCCAGCCCTTCGCTTCTTGTGATCAAGCTGCAGGACAAAGATTAAGGATGTGGTTTTGTGAGTGTGTTTAGCCCTTCGATTTATTTGTTTAGATGACAGATCTAAATGTTGTCAATTCCAAACGTGATCAATGGCCTTGATCTTCGAGATGTTACAGCAATGAAGGTTGATGATATGTAAGGTTAAATCTGAGGATCACCCAGAAATGTTCCACGGGAATTTGTTCATGAAGCACGGGTCCCCGCAGCTGCTGCCACTGTTCTCATTCTCGACTCCCCCTCCACTGGCACCTCCATGGCACCAGCAACCAGGAATGTCGTATCTGGCTTTGAGTGCCGGTTGTTACAAAACAGGCTGGGAACCATTTCCCTATAGAAACTAAAACCGGCAATGTGCCCTCATAATTTTATTAAGACTATATATTTTGTTTTAATAATACAAAGAAAAAAAAAACCCATAAGCTGGAGAAACAAGAATGCAAAGTTAGACTATAATAAATGACTTCTAAGCACCACTTTCAAATCCTCATCATTATCATCTGAAACCAGCATTTCCATTATTATAACTGCGTGTACTTCTGCATAGCAACGTAACTGTAGGCAGATTTAAGAGGAAAACAACAGGCCATCATCCTGGTCATAAAGCAAAAAAAACCAGGATTAACATTAAGTTTAATCAAAATCATAAAAGAAAATCGTGACTAATTAGAAATAAAAAAAACGAACTATGAGGTCAAAGGAGAAATTAAATGTGCAATAACAGATTAGTTATAAAAGAATACAAACGAGAACACTAGATATAATTTTTTAGGGTGTTCACAGTCGCTCTCGCAAGCAAATGCATAGCCTTCGGTATTTTCATGATTAAAGAAAAAGAAGAAAAAGCTAAGCTGTCAAGAATTTAGAAAACAAATCTAGAAAAAAGCAGCAATAAAACTAAACCTAGGACTGAATTTAGCCAAACGTTAAAACAAAATCACTGATAAATATGTAAATATCCTGTTACCAAAGTGGACTATGCTTTAGCATAGTTAATCTAGAAAGGAGGGCAGGAAAAAAACGAAATGGGAAACGAGAGCGGAAAATGCTACATACTGAAGATAATCACATCAAGAGTTCAAGGAACGAGGTCAGATCTTAAGTCAGACACTTGTTAGTTGTGAGGCTCTGGGCATATTCACCTTCTTAAGACAATGTTCTCTATATATAAGAAATAGCGAACTTGTAAAATGAGAAAATAACATCAACTACCTCCTAAAGTTTTTGTGAAAGTCAAATAAGTAGCCCTGGTACCCAGGAGCTGGTGAGCACTCAGGCAACATTCCAGGCCATTCCTAAGACTTCCGTGATGTTAGTTTGCTTGATTCATAGGGCTCTACAATTCCTTTGGATATCTGCTCGGGAAACAATCACTTGACGTGGTCTCATTAGGTACACTGTGCACGGTGACACTTGCGATTTCATCTTGAAAATAACGCCATTCATAGAAATTGAGAAAGGTCAAATTCTTCTAGATTTGAAGTGGAATTGACATGGTTGTGTATGAGAGCACGGTGGACATGAAATAATTTGACAATGGTTAAAACGTCCCCCCCACCCAAAAAAATGTCTTTACAACATACTTTTGAGCTAATAAAGAAGTAATTAAAATAACAGCCTCCTAATAAAATGTAGAGAGGTGACCTACTTAGAATCTACCTGCATGAAGGGGGACTTTTAAATGGCAACAGTGGTTCCGGCCAAGATGGAGAACCATCCAAAAACTACCTGAACAGAGCAACTATAATGGGATACCAAGAGGAGACCACCTCAAGCCTGGTAGGAGGAGTGGAGTCATGGCACAGCTGGTCCCACACCACGTGTGGCGGTTGAGCATCGGGAGGGATATCTTGGCTGCAGAGGTCCTCCGGAAGAGCCAGGGGCTGCAATGCCAGGAAGAACAGTCCCCACAACATCTGGCTGTGAAAATCAGTAAGGACTCCAGCCATCCAGGTGAGAAGGAATGCGGCTGGAAACCAAGACGTCCCCCTAAAGGGCTCGCGCACAGAATCACTTGCTCACCAGCACTGACCCCAGGCTCCGGCAGAGGGACAGCAGCTCAAGAGGCGCCAGAGACATACAAGGAAAGACTGAGTTGTGTGGATTCAGGGCAAGGGCTGGAGAGACAGCCACCATTGTCTTTTGTTGAGCTCTCCTCCTGTGCGGGCTGCAGGTGGGCACCATCTTGCCTGTTTGAGTCCACCCCATGCACAGCCAATTCTGAATCTGCACTGGCCCAGTGAGATCTACTCCTCCACTCTGTTTCTCCCTGAGGCCCCACCCCATCCAACTTGCAAACCGCCCAGTGGCAATTTCAGGTGGTTACTAGGCAACCAGCTCCACCACTCCCCCACCCCCCACTCAGCAGAAGTTTCCTTGAGCAGCAATCAAGAGGTATCCGCTCACACACTTCAGTAGATACTTTCAGTAAGGGACAACCAGCCCCAGCCTGGCTGCAAGCCCATGACAGGCAGTGGCTGGCCTCGGTGTGAGCTGAGACTTTTGCCGGTGGTCATAGGCTCAGCACAGGCACTGAATCTGAATCTATACCAACCTGGGGAACACCATGTGCCCCACCCTGATGACTCCCTGAGAACCCACCTCATCCAACTCCACTGCTCCCGAGGCTCATTCAGCTGCTGAATCTGACAGGAGGCTGGCAGGCGTCCTAAGGCCTAGGGATGCTCTTGGGCTTTTGCTGAGCTGCCTCAGGCTCAGTACTGACGGCAGTTGGCCTTGGTTCACTGCATGTTCTAGGTCCAGCTCAGGAGCGACTAAACACAGATCGCTTTGTGGCTCCTATCAAGTAGCCTCGGGCCAGTGGCAGGCAGAGGCTGACCTTGGCCTGCATGGAACAGCCTCCCAAAAGGCTCCACACCAACACACCCAGAGGCAGGAGTTACGCCTCAACAGAGTGCCACCTGATAAGCCCCAGAGCGGCACACCCAAAGGCACTAAAGGTAAAGGGATGGAAAAGATACTTCAGACAAATGGAAATGTGGAAATTAAAAAAATAAAAATAAAAAATAAATAAATAACAGGCGTAGCAATACTTACATAAGAAAAAAAAACAGACTTTAAAGTAAAGGCAATAATCAGAGACAAAGGACACTACATAATGATAAAGGGATCGATCCAAGGAGAAATATAACCCTACGAAACATTTACACACCCAACAGAAGAATATCTAAATACGTAAAGCAAATACTGACTGACGTAAAGGGAGAGATCAACAGTAATACAGAGTATGGGACTTTAACACCCCACTGACACCAAGGGACGGATCTTCCAGATAGAAAGAAAATCAACAAGGAAACAGCAGCTTTAAACGATATACTAGACCGGATGGTTTTTAACTGATATCTTCAGAGCATTTCACCCCAAAACAACAGAATATACATTCTTCGCAAGTGCACAGGGAACACATTCCAAGATATACCACATGTTATGCCACAAAACAAATCTCAGTGAATTTAAGAGGACTGAAATCTATCAGGCGCCTTCTCTGACCTCGGTGGTATGAAACTAGAAATCAACTACAAGAGAAAAACTGGAAAACACACAAACATATGGAGGCTAAATAACATGCTACTAAACAGTGAACGGGTTAACAACGAGATCAAGGAAGAAATCAAAAGATACCTTGAGCCAAACAAAAATGAAAACACGATGACCCAAAATCCGTAGAACACAGTGAAATTCATAGTAATACAGGGCTAAGACAGAAATTCATAGTAATACAGGCCTACCTCAAGAAACAAGAAAAACCTCAAATATGTAATGTAATCTCACACCTAAAGAAACTAGAAAAAGAACAGCAAACAAAGCCCAAAGTGAGTAGAAGAAAGAAAAACATAAAAATTGGAACAGACACAAACAAAATAGAATCGAAAAAAAAAAAAATACAAAAGATCAATAAAAACAAGAGCTGGCTCTTTAAACAGATAAACAATATTGATAAACCTTTAACCAGACTCATCAAGAAAAAAAAAAAAAAAAGAGGACCAAATAAAAAAATCGGAAATGAAAGAGAAGTAACTATAGACTCACTACACATCTATGAGGCGAATGCTAATGTTCTCTTTTACGGAAGAGAAACCTGCAAGATGAAGTCACTAGCCTCGGCCCTAGAGTGAGTTAATGGTCAAAGCCAGCATTACAGCCTGGCAAAGGCATCTCAGGGACCCCAGTCCTAAACCTCACTCCCCACCCCACTTCACTGTCACAGAGAAGTGTCCTAGGGGACCAAAGGAGCCTTAAAATGGAAGGGGTCAGCAGCAGCATCAATCCTGCGAAAATTATGGAGTCAGAAGCAATCAAGCTTCCAAAATGCAGCTTCCACAGACTAGTCTAGCTAAAATCAGAGGGCAGCTGACAATTCTTTAGGAAGAGAAGGAAGATGATAGGGGGCAGTTGGCTTAAAAACACTCTCCACACAAGGAACTGACCGCTAAAGAGACAAGGGTCCAAAACAAGGGATGTGGAGAGGGGTGGGAAGGGACGGAGGCGACCAGTCAGGCTTGAGGACAAACTGGGGCTGACTGATGGAAAACTAGGATGGAGAGAGGAAAGCGGAAAAGAAAGAAATGCATCAGCATAACAAAGGTCCCCAGCAGTGAGAGCATCTTATCTGTTAACAAGTCGGCGTTCATCAACAAAAACCAAACCACCTGATTTTTAAAAATGGGCAAAGGACTTGAATAGACATTTCTCTACAGAAGATATTCAGATGGCCAATAAACTCATAAAAAGATGCTCAACATCACTAATCATCAGAGAAATACAAATTAAAACCACAATGAGATACTACTTCACACCCACTGGGACGGCTATTATAAAAATAATTTTTTTTTAATTAACGAGTGTCGGCAAGAAAGTGAAGAAATTGGAATCCACCCTTGTGCATTGCTGGTAGGAATATAAAACAGTGGAAAATGGCATAGCAATTCCTGAAAAAATAAAATATAGCCTTACCACACGATCCAGTACTTCTGCTTCTGAGTATCAATCCAAAAGAAAGGAAAGCAAGGACTCGAACAAATATTCGAACACCCATGTTCATAGCATCATTCATAAGAGCCAAAAGGTGGAGGCAACCCAAGTGTCCATCGATAGATAAATGGATTAAAAAATGTGGTACATACATGCAGTGGAATATTATTCGGGCTTAAAAAGGAAGGAAACTCTGACACATGTTGCAACATGGATGAACTGTGAAGACGTTATGCTCAG
>NW_011889051.1:820565-821278 GCF_000151845.1 Pteropus vampyrus
GAAGGAAGGAAGGAAGGAAGGAAGGAAGGAAGGAAGGAAGGAAGGAAGGAAGGAAGGAAGAAATCAAGGGCTGACGAGAAGCCAAGATCAAAGCTAAAGGGAATGTGGAGCCCCTTCTGTCAATGTAGGTCAGTTTCCAAAACTGCCCCACCGGACATCGAGAGGACCTGTGGGTGTCTGGGGGCAGTGGGGTGGGGCATGGGAGCAAGGGGGGACCGCGAGGCGGGGAGTCGCCGGGTTAAACAAAATTAAACAGGCTTCTTTACTGCAGAACTTTGTGGACACTTCATGAAGTTAATGTGCAGAGTGAAACTCAAAAAGATGATTCGTAGGCAGGGTGGCCCAAATTTCTTTGATTCTAGAACACTTTGTGAGACATGCATCCCACAGACAAATGATGAAATCAAACGGATGGAGAACAGACTGAAGGCGGTTACTGCTAGGTCAGCAGGAAAGCGAGAGCCCACCATGCTTTACGAATCTTGATGACTAGGAATCAACCACCAGAAAAATGCCTTTCTAACCTCACAGCTCTTCTCCTCTAATCATTTAAGCCTCCCACCTGGAGTTTGGCAAGATCAGTTCTCACGGGCCTGAAAAAGGACCTCCCCTTCACTCGATGACATAACAAGTGTAAACGCTTTGCTTTTGCATCCCACAGGTTGCTACGGATGATCCAAGGAGCAAAGAGCTTCCATTAGACAAGTGTTAAC
>NW_011889051.1:822533-824615 GCF_000151845.1 Pteropus vampyrus
GATGACATAACAAGTGTAAACGCTTTGCTTTTGCATCCCACAGGTTGCTACGGATGATCCAAGGAGCAAAGAGCTTCCATTAGACAAGTGTTAACAGCACGGGCTTAGACGTCAGCAAACAGGAAACCGAAAAGGTGCACGTGTGATGCTGGTCATAGGCGCTGCACCAGAAGTCCGAAATGGGAAGTGTAGGTCCGTCGAAGAATAACTCAGAGAAAACTACTTGTTTTGCATGTAGTGTAGTTATCTTTCATGTAAATGATTTTCTCCCACAGGAGAATCAGTTTAAAACTGTTTCTTAAAGTAGAAGCAAGAGCAAGATTTACAAGCGAGAGAGGATGAGGAGAAAAACTATGGTCTTGGAGTAATTAACCTTATGTGCATATTTGAGGGGTGATCTGATTAACTAGCAAACTGGGAATTTGGGCATTTCATCCTTGAGAATGCCAAATAAGGGTATCCAAAAAACCCAATATCAGTTATTTATGGGTTGTCTGAAAAACTTTGTGAGAGTTAGCTTTGTAACAGGCTGTATCTATAAAATGTTGACCACCATCCTTCCACCTACACTTCAGCCTTAGGCCAGCCCTCTACTGTTCATCTGACTCATTCAAATTTCTCAATTCTTTAATTTATGTCCAATTATAATCGGCACCTGTTCCTCTCCAAGGTACTGAACACCTGGGCATGGTTCTAGGCTTCATATAAAACTGGAACACCAAACACCCACTCCCATCTACTGCTTATGGGTTGAATAATATCAGCAGTTATTATTTTGTAAACATGTAATAAGGTATCAAAACATTTGTTTCTTTACTTTATCCACACCGAAATGAAACAGTAAATTCAAACTGGCCCAAAATATACAAGCAACATCCCAACAATAGGACACGACTATTAGTATCTTATTTCAGATTTTTATATCTGCGTTCATGAGATATTGGTCTTTAGTTTTCTTTTTTTGTGTTATTTTTACCAGGTTTTGGTATCGGGGTAATATTGGCCTCATAAAATGAGTTGGGAAGTATTGCCTCCTCTTTGATTTTTTTGGAAAAGTTTGAGGAGAAGAGGTATTAAATCTTCTTTGAAGAATTCACTGGTGGAATTCACTGGTGAAGCCATCTGGCACTGAACTTTTACTTTTTGGTAGGTTTGTTGATTGTTTCAATTTCCATACTGCAGATTGGTCTATTTAGATTTTCCAGTTCTTCTTGACTCAGTCTAGGAAGGTTGTCTTTTTCTAAGTACTGGTCCATTTCTTCTAGGTTATTAAATTTGGTGTTATATACTTTTCCATAGTATTCTTGCATGATCCTTGGTATTTCTGTGATGTCAGTCGTAATTTCCCCTCTTTCATCCCTGATTTTGTTTATTTGTGTCCTTTCTCTTTTTTCTTTAGTGAGTCTAGCCAGGGGTTTGTCAATTTTATTAACCTTTCAAAGAACCAGCTCTTTGTTGCATTTATCTTTTCTATTGTTTTTTGTTGTTGTTGTTGTTTTCAATTTCATTTATTTCTGCTCTATTTGGTTATTTATTTCCTTCTGCTGACTTTAGGCTTCATTTGTTCTTCCTTTTCTGGTTTTTAAGATGAAGCGCTAGGTTGTTTATTTGGGCTCGTTCTTGTTTTTGAAGTTAGGCCTATAGAACACAACTCTTGACGTACTCCTTGAAAGTGATGGCCAAAGGAAAACACTAAAAACACCAGAATAATTTTACACGTACCTTTAACGCGGGAGGTGAAAGCAGGAAAAAGGTGAGGGACAGGAATTCGTAAGTCTTGTCTTCCTTTCCAAGCTGAGGAAAAGTGAACAGAAGTAGTAAGTAGAAAACCTGAGGGAAATAATGCTCTAGGGAAGGGCTCCCCAACCCCCGGGCCACGGAACAGTACCAGTCTGTGGCCTATGAAGAACTGGGCTACACAGCAGGAAGCGAGCAGCAGGCCGGTGAGCATAGCTCGATCTGTATTTGCAGCCACTCCCCAGCACTGGCATCACCACCTCAGCTCCACCTCATATCCTCAGGCATTAGATTCTCATAGGAGCACCGGTCCCTGGTGCCAGAACAATTGGGGACCGCTGCTCT
>NW_011889051.1:824665-832689 GCF_000151845.1 Pteropus vampyrus
GCATCACCACCTCAGCTCCACCTCATATCCTCAGGCATTAGATTCTCATAGGAGCACCGGTCCCTGGTGCCAGAACAATTGGGGACCGCTGCTCTAGAGTACAGTGAGATTACCCTCCAGGCGTGCTTCTCTATACCTCACAGAGAGGAGGAAGGCCGACTGAAAAGAGAATCACTATCTTCCCCCCAAGACAACTGTCTCCAAAACAATCAGGACTTATCAGAAAGACAAGGAGATATAGCAGATAGGTTGAGAGGGTCATCTTAAACGTACAAGAGTCCCTGAAGAAAAGAATTCAGGGAATAGCAGAGAAGAAATAACAGAAAAAGACAGAAACTGGGAATTTTCCAGAATTGAAGATGTAAGTCCTCAAACCAAAACTGCACCGTAAATAAAGATAAATCCACAGCTCGACACTTGAACTTGCAGGGCATCAAGGATCAGGAGAAATTCTCAAAAACTATCAGAGAGAAAAGCAAATTATCCACAAAAGACTGACAATTAGGCTGACAGAAACTTCTCATGACTGATAATATGTCAGAAGATAATGGAGTGTTAGCTTCAAAATGATGGAGGGAAATAATTGCCAATCTAGAATATCACACCCGGTTAAACTAAGATGCAAAAGTAAAGCCATAATTAAGACATTTCAAACACAAAAATTGTAAAAAAAAAATAAAATAAAGTTTTACCACCCATTAGCCTCACTAAAAGACTTATTAGTAGAGACATGAACTATGCATAGACATACCACATTCATTGATAGAAAGATGCAGTATCATAAATATGACACCGTTTCTCCCCATAGCTAAAAGATCTGGAAGAATGGCTTAAAAAAACAAGGTGGGGAAACTTACCCTACCAGAGCCAGACATATTATAAAGACAGAGGAATTAAAGGACTGTGGTATGTGTTCAGAAACAAAACCAAGACAAAACAAAATAGAAATCTCAGGCATAGACCCAGGAATTCTTAATTTAAGCTTGACAAATGAATCTAAAATTCATATGTAGAACAAAAGACCAAAAATAGCTAAATACAATATAAACAAAAACAAGGTGGGAAAACTCACGCAATGTACCATGACTTATTATAAGACCATACTAATTAAGTCAATGAGGTATTTGTGAGATACAGACAAATACACCAAAATTATGGACTAAATTGTTACACACCCCCCCCAAAAGAAAAAGAAAAAAAAAAAGAAAAAGCTCTAAGCCCAATGGGACTGCACCTGGAGACAGGGCTCTTAGGAGATAATTAAGGCTGAATAGGTCAAAGGGTGGGGTCCTGATTCCACAGGATCAATGATCTTAGGAAAAGAGCGAGAGTTCACACTCTCCTTCTCTGCCGTGTGAGGACGCAGCCAGAAGGCTGCCATCTGCAAGCCAAGAGGAGAGTTCTCAACAGAACGCAGCCATGCAGACACCCTGACCTCTCGCTACCACCCTCCAGAACTGTGAAAAAATAAATTTCTATTGTTTAAGTCACCCCATCTGTGGTACTTTGTTATGGCAGCCTGAGCAGAGCAAGACAATCAACAAAATAGAATAGACAGTCCAGGAATCGATCTACACTTACATGCTAGAAATGGTGTTACATGTCACCAGGAAAAGGATTGACTACTGAATTAATGATCTGGAGCTACTGACTATTCATATGGAACAATTAAATTTGAATCTCTAACTCATAACATACACAAAGTAAATCCAAGGAGGATTAAAAACCTAAATGTAAAAAGCAAAACCTTGAAGGCTGTTGGAAGAAAATACATGAGACTATCTTTAAAACCTTAAAGTGGGGGGAAATCTCTTAAGACAGAGAAAAGCACAAACAATAAACAAGAACTTGGTAAATCTGACCCAATGAAAAATGAAAAAAACTGGTCGACGAAATGTAAAAATGCAAGCCACGGTAGTAAATATTTTCAATGTACATTACTGAAATGAAGGAGCTAGACTTTCTAAATGAACTTCTGTAAATCAATAAGAAAAAGATACCGCAAATGAAATATGAACAAAAGATATAAACAGGCCATTCTCAGAAGAATGATCATACACTTACCATTACAGATATATTTTTCGCTATTATTAATATACGTACATACATAGGAAAAGATGTTTTACTAGAATCGGGGAAATGCATGTTAAAACAATGAGATACTATTTCATACCGATCACATTAACTCAAATTTTAAAGCCCAACAACGATAAGTGTTGGTGACCCTGTGGAGAAACAGACACTGAAAACTGTTACAAGGACAGCAGGGGCCATTCCTTTTGAAAGCATTCTTCACTACCCAGGAAAGATGGAGATACGCATGCCCTTTCACCCAATTACTCTTTTCTAAACACACACTCTAAAGGAAACTCACACCGGTGTGCAAAAGGAAACATGTACAAGAATGGTTATTACAGCATTTTATATGAAAAACGAAAACAATCTAAACATCCACCAACAAAAGAATAAGTCAATTGTAATGTCATCGTACAACATAATCACCTATGGCAATGACGATGAATGAGCTAGAGCTAAGTGTCCCCACGTAGATAAATTTCCAAAATAACACAACAAACGAAAAGAGTTATAGCATAATAGGACAGTATGAAACCCTTTCCCAAAGCTTGAAAATGGAAGACAGTACCACACTAAATCTGAATACGCACACATGTAGTAGTGACGTAAAATCACGCTTGGGAAAGATAACAGTTCAGGACAGTGAGTGGGGAAGAAAAAAGGTGCAGAGGATTAGGCGGGGTGTGGAAAGGCTTCAACTGACGACGCCTTAACATCTCTTTAAAAGGGAAGCGGGTATGGAAAAACGCTAGAGCTCCATAGACGTGGGTTATGGTCACAAATGCTATGTCCGTGATCCTCTAACGCTTCTGAGAATTTACAAAGTTGGAAATACTTTATAAATTCTTGGAAAAAAAGAAAAAAAGAAATGTGATGCCTCCAAGCCACATCCTGGAGTCGGAGGCATCCTGAAACCTAAGTGTACCCTGAACACAACTTTTAACCCAATTACAGGAAAAATGGACACAGACTGAATCTACCAATCATAACTATCCACGACCTCAGCTCCACCTCCCCCTTTCACACCCTCAGGCATCAGAAGAGCAGACGAAACAGGACTTCCAGGACACAAATTGAAGGTCTGAGAAGACATCAAATAAAATTTCACAGAAAAGGAAAAGCAATCAAGGACAATACACTCAGATTCTATCTGAAGGTACGGCTGAACCTGCCCTTGTTAAATAGACTTGACATAAAAAGACACAGCAGAGCAAACATGCACAAATACTCCAGAAAGAAAGGTTAAGGAAATGTATGAAAGAAAATGCAGAGGCTAGCCTGGAAGAAAATATACTCCCGAAAGTGGATTAGCAGCTCTCACCTGGGTCCTGCTGACACTCGGATCACAAGACAAATGCCTCTGGACGGCTAGCTATTCCACCCAGGTTCCACCCAGAGATGGAATGTTTCTAGCCTTGAGGTCGATTTGCATGTTTCATTAAAAACTGGAATGATTCTTCCTTCTACACAATGTGAAAGCTGTCTCTGTACTACTATGCACTTTCAACTTTAAAAACATCGACCACAATCTAAGTTACCGAAAAAACTGCTGTTGCAATAAATAACGTGCTGCTACAAGAAATTAAGAACATGAAATCGGGGAAATAAGGGAACGTGAGATGACAAGGCGAAAGGATATTAAAGAAAGAAATGAACTGGTAGTGTTCAGGACACATCGTGATAGCCAAACCCCCGCCACAAAACTAATACACACATTAGAAATATGAGAAATGGAAGAGACCGAGCTGGAAACGTAAATAGTGACACCCAGGAATGGCTTCAGGGAATTATAGAGAGTCAGAGGTTAAATAAAAGGGGTAAGGGACCAAAATCTAGACAACGAATCCCGCGCCCCTGACATCATTTTATTCCAGCCATTCTGCTGTTGCTCAAAACAGTTTCAGCATTTTTTTTTTGCCAATTACTTCTAAAACTAGGATTTTTTTAATTGAAGAAAAGACAACGAGTTGGCTTTTTTTTTTTAATTTGATTTTTATACCTCACTCTTGATCCAAAATAATTTTATTCGGCACGGTGAGGTGCTTGGCACATAACAAATAATAATAATAGCTGTAACTTACATAGCATTATGATATGCCGGTTTGTCCTAAAGCTTTATAAAGAGGGAATCATTCGATCCTCACAAGCATCCCTATGAAATAAGGACTATTATTATCTTCGATTTCGACTGAGAGAACTGAGAAATAGAGAAAGTAAGTAACTTGCCCAAGATGACACAACAGTCAGCTGACAGAGCTGGGCTGTGAACCCAGGCTCCTGGCTCCAAAGCCCAAACTCTTATCGCTACGCAAATATTTGTCGAATGAGTGAATGGAGAATCAGTTACTCTGTTTACCCAACTTGGTCCCAAACGATCTTCTAGTTCTTGTTCTTCTACTGTTATGGAAACTAATGTTCAAATAGACAGAAAATTTCTCGTACATTTGTTTTTCAAATGAGTCTCATTATCTGATTGTCAAAACTCCTAGTTCTGGTTTTCAGCCAAAGGCCACGTTAGTTATCATGTTAGATGACTAACAGATATCAATCATCTCGGCCACCCTCCACCTTGTCCTACTCAGACCAGGCTCAGTAACCCTCACTCCGTTCGCAGGTAAAGAAAAGTCTTGTCAAAATGTTGCAGCATCACTTACAACAGCCAAGACATGGAAACAACCTAAGCATCCATCGACAGATGAGTGGACAAGGAAGATGTGGTACATATATACAGTGGAATATTACTCGGCCACAAAAAAGATAAAATATTGCCATGTGTTACAACACAATGGACCTTGAGTATATTATGCTGAGTGAAATAAATCAGATGGAAAAAAAAACAAAAATCATAATTTCACTCCTGTAGAATATAAAACAAAAAAAGTAACAAATGAACTCACAAAACAAAAACAAACTCAGAGATACAGACAACAGACTAGCAGTCGCCAGAGAGGAAGCAGGGCTGGGGGAGAGTGAATTGGGTAAAGGTCAAATGTATGGAAACGGATGGAAATTAGACTTCTGGTGGTGAGCATGCAACAGAGTATACAGATATCAAATTATAATATTGTACACCTGAAATTTATGTTATTAACCAAAGTTACCTTGATAAATTTAATTTTTTTAAAACTCCACAGAGGCCAGCTACAAAGCTTGAAGGAACCCCATCCTCAGACCAAGGGCAAAGGAGAAGACTTTGGAATTACGAGAGCTAGGAGGAGCTCTCAGCCATTCAGGGGGCTTTCCTGGGGGCAGGGAGGGACAGCAGAGGCAGGCTCAGGGTAACAAGAGGTTAAGAATCTAGGGTCACCCAGGGGCATCGATTGGGGGCTGGTACAGAAATAAGTCTGTGAGCTCCTACCTGTTGACAGTCATATTCAGGGGGACAGGGATGAAGTAGTTCAAGGTGTGTCAATTTCATCTAGCCAGCAGCATCCCAGGCAGCTGGGGAGAGAGGCTGACAATGACCAAGCAGCATTTCATAGCCACTGGAGACAGAATGCAGGACCAGGATCTAGGCCTGGCAGAAAACCAAGCAGAAATTTGATCAGAAGTCCAGTCAAATGGACAAGCATCCTGGAACACTAGTGCCTGGCTCGGAGCCCAAAGCCAAGTCAATGCCCTGAAGGAAGCATGGAGCCCCTGAACCCCTGAAACCCTTCCAGGATTGGTCCAAACTGGCCTCTGAGTCTACAGCAGGCAGAGCAGGACTGAGGAAGGACGGCTGCACTAGTGTCCACTGATAAAAGGGTGAAGTTGCCACACATGAGAGGAAGCTTGACCAGGGATGCAGAACCTCGCAAAATCATACCTTAAGGGTGGTCCTTGTTTATTCAAAGTACCTACTCAGAAACCCTACGAAAGGAAGGGTGTCTGCGTCTGGAAAAACCTTTGCAAAGATAACATCGTCAATTTGTTGAGGTGAGAGCTGAGTGAAGTATCTTTACACTCTGAGTTGCGCTTCCAGGAGCTGAATGGCTGTGGACCTCACGTTGAAACGCTCTCTGCACATATCAGAGTTTAACTCTTTTTTAACTCACTTACCAAAGGAACTATACAAGATGAACTGACTTGAGAAGGGAAAAATGAAAGGAAATAGAAAACAGGTCTTAACGGATATGCAGCCGTTCCTTAAAAGGAAGATTAGAGAGAGACAGAGACAGACAGAGATGATTGATAGATAGATGATTGATTGATAGATGATAGATAGATAGATTGATGATAAAGAATTTTACCATTCTGTGTATTATATCCCCAGAACTTATTTATAACTGGAACTTTGTACCTTTTGACCACCTACATCCATTCTGTCCACTCACTGACCGCCCTCCCCGCCCCCGCCCCACCTCTGGCAATCACCAATCTATTCTCTGTATCTATGAATTCAGTTTCGTCTTCTTAGATTGCACAGATAATCACTTATAATCACACACTATTTGTCTTTCTCTGTCTGACTTAGTTCACTAAAAGGGTGGTATCGAGTGCTCTCTCTTTGAAATAATTTGCATATTACATGTACCTGTTTAAGAAGAAACACCATAAAAGATAGGCATATACACGACTGTTTAACTTCACCGAAAGATTACCTGTAATAGTACTGGGGAAGACGGGCAGAATCGACATGCATTTACCCACCGAGGTGACTCTAGGAACTGCCTGTCAAACGCGATGTAGGGCAGTCGCTCCCTACCCCCAGCACTCCCTGGAATATGACACTTCCCCAGATCTCTATCTTCATTAAATTCTACTCCTCCGTCTCATGAAGCAAGGGCAGAAACAGTAAAAGAAGGGGACGCAGAGATGGGAGGCTATGTTAAATTTTACAAAAGGTGGCTTTTTAAAGTTTGCCATGCTAACGTAAAGAAAGAATGAAAAATAACTTCGCAACATCTGCTCCCTGCAGACTGGGAAAGGCTTTTCTATTACTGGAAGCTGTATTTATCCCCAGCAAGACAGAAACCTAAACAAAGTGAAACAGAAACAGAATTTTCAGAAAAAGTTAGATGCAATATTTAGCAAACATATTTACCACACGTATTTCACATACACACACACACACACACACACACACACACACACACACACACACTGGTACAGGTATTGCCAAAAATGCTGATTACAAAATCTTAGGGCCCCTCGCTGCATTTAGGAATGACCTACAGAGACTCCCCTCTTGGCCTCTCCACAAAGTCAAAGCCCTACTGACACTCCTGAGCGAAAAGATGTCATTTCGGCCCATTGCCTGTGGGCCCCTTCACAACCCCACACGCTTCAGGGGTCTGTATGCAGAGTGCTGAGGAGTTGGTATTTTTCAGACTGCGTTATTCATTTTAACTATGAGGTGTTTCTTCCCAAATCTTCCGTTTGCTCTGTGCCCACAGAGTAACGCGACTTCGGCCCTGGGTGGTATGAGCAGGGATAACACTTCATACATGAATACATGGTTATCAACGGCAAAAAAAAAAACACATGAAGAATCCAATTAAAACGGGGGAAGTACTTGAACAGACATTTTTCTAGAGCGCAGGTGCCAAGGGCCCATGGGTACAAGAAAAGATGCTCAACATCACTAATCATCAGGGAAATGCAAATCGGCACCACAATGGGATACCACCTCTCACCCCTGAGGCTATGATTAGAAAGACAAGATAAACTGGCAAGGATGTGAGAAGGGAGGCCCGTGCATGCCGGTGGGGTGTAATGGTGAAGCCACGAAAAACAGTAAGATTAAGACAGAACGACCACGTGACCCTGAAATCCCACCGTGGGTGTCCAACTCAAAGGCAACCGCAACATTACTCGAAGAGCTTTCCGCACTCCGAGCCCAGGCAGCTCGGTCCCCGGCAGCCAAGGTATGGAGACAACCTGAGCGTCTGTGCCCGGATGGACAGATTAAGAAATCGCAGGGCACGCACAGAATGGAATATTACTCAGCCCTTAAAAAGGGGACT
>NW_011889051.1:833841-847463 GCF_000151845.1 Pteropus vampyrus
GCCTCCTCCGTGGCCCCGAGGGGCAGAGCATCCTTCCCTGAGCGCCAGACGCTCGCGGTGGTGGAATTTGCTCAGATCCCCTGACGCCGATTCTCTGCGTTTACCTCCCACCCTCCCAGGGGACGGTCCCAGAGTTAACTTTGAAAACACTCTCTGTACAAGAAGGCAGCGCAGACCTGTGCTCCCCAAACCCTAGACGCCTCCAGAACGAACACCCTCCCCCCTTTCAGAACAGAGATAATAAGATGATTTTTCATAGCGAACGGTTCGGTTGTGAGCCATGAATCAAGCCCAGGTTAGGGATGGGGAGTCACGGGGGGCGGGGGCTGTTGACTCCTAGAGCAAAGGAATGAAGCAGGTACTATTCCCATTTCACGGATGAGGAAACTGAGTCACAGAGAAGTGAGGGGGATGAGTACTGCGCTAGATGACATGCTGCCGGGGGGGACCCCAGCTTTCTCTGGCAGGAAAAATATACATATATTTATGCACAAAAATACACACATGTATTCTTTAAGAGTGGGAAACATATCATCGATCATCTAATTCCCTGGAAGCCAGCCCTGGCTGAAGAGTAAAATCGCCTGGAATTTTTCGAAAATCCCCAATGCTCAGGCCCTACCCCAGGCCAAGTGAATCAGACGTCTTTCCCTTATCTCATATGTCCAGTGGCTTCAGAACAATGCCAGGCCTTATCTCCCTGCGGTTAGCCTGCGATCTTCTTGGGCACAGACCTTGTGAGCTAATGTGGGGGTGGGATGAAGAAGACCCCCAAATATTCAGTGAGATAGACTGCCAAAGCTTAAAAGATGCGGAAGCGGTTGAGAGTCGCAGAGGGAGCAGGAGGGCTCCAGAAGGAGCAGGACGAGCTGTGGAACTGGAGGGAGACCCCTCCCCGCGGCCCCCCCAGAGGCTGATGGGTGAGAGCATGGCCACAGGGCGGCAGATGAGCAGCCTGGGTGGCTACACGCCCCCGGGCCTCCTGCTTTTATGCAGCGCGATTCCTGGGGTAACCAAGTGGGCCTGGCTCAGGACTGAGCGGCACTGGCCAGCACAGCCAAGCAGGATGCAGCTTCGCAGCCATTCGATGGGGCTGGCAGCAGCTCAGAGGGTGAATGAGGTAAAAACCTGCCCTCCGTCCACACTCGTGCCCTCCCCTCCCCTCCCCAGCGCCTCCACGTGTCAGACCTCAGTCAGCCACAGGCGCCTCAGCTCAGATGGCTCACGGGACTCCTGGGCGGCCCAAGGGGCTGTGACATGGGGCAGGTGAAGGGAGCGAGGAAAGGGCAGGACCCAGAGAAAGGCGGCCAAGAGGACAGAGCCGAGAGGTGGACAGCTGGTGTCCCAGCGGGGCCTCGGCACGAAGCAGGCGTCCCGGCTGAGCCCGGGATGGTGACGAGGCCACGGGAAGGTGAGGAGAGAGCCTTTCTGGCAGAGGGGAGGCCCTGAGCCAGGATGTGCCTGCCATGCCTTGGGCTAGCAGAGCAGGGCAGACCAGAGAGCTCAGTGTACACAAGTCACGTAGCCCTGGACACATGTCACATAAATGAAGCCCGACTCCTGGACCCGACCTCTGTCCGAAGCTCTGATGCCAGCCTCGAGAGGAGCCCAGTCAGTGGCCTGCTCTGTCCCCTCCTGTGTGGGCTGGGGCTCACCTGTAGGTCATGTACACCACTCCCCTTGAAAGGCAGCTGCACTTCTGCCCCATATGTCCCCCACCCCCACCCCACAGCCCCTCCAGAGCATGGGCCTGGTGACTGCCAATCAAAACAGCCAGGCTCCCCAGGTTGCTAAGACCCCAAACAGGTTCTCAGGCTCAGCACGACTGACATTTGGGGTCAGACAGTTCTTTGTTTTGGGGACTGTCTTGTGTGTTGTAGGATTTAGCAGGACTCATGGCTTCTGCCCACCAGTTGCCAGGAGCACACCGCACACACACACACACACACATGCGCACACAGGGCTGTCTCCAGACATTGCCACACACACACACACACACACATGCGCACACAGGGCTGTCTCCAGACATTGCCACATGTCCTGAGAGCAGCAAAATTGCCCCCTAACAGGAAGGAGCGGGACCCAGCACCCCACAAATAGCTACAGAACGTGCTTTTCAGTGATGGCTCCATGGAAGGGGTGTCTCAGACTGGAAAGTTATAATACATAATGAGGCCAAAGTCCACTTCTTCCTGTCACAACGGCCTTCTTACGTGTGTTAAACGGGCCAAGGTCCTTCTCATCCCAGGATTTGTGTTTCTCCTCTTCCTTTTTCTGGAATGTTCCTCTCCCTAGCTTCACCCAGATCTCCGCTCAGATACGGCCGGCCAGGCAGGCTTTCTTGACTGCTGTCTAATGCTCACAGCCTCTGCCCTGGTCACCCCCATCCTTGGTCCTGCTCTGCTGCCCAACGTCCCCGAGTCCATTTGCTCCTTTGTACGTGCTCTATGGCCCCTTCCAGCGTGGAGCTTCCGGGTGCACCCGCGTGTCCCCAGCAGAGGGCTCGGCGTGGCACAGAGTGTTGCTCAACAATGTTTCCTCAATAAATAAGTGATGAAATGATGTCTCGGTGGCTGGAGGGGATGAAGAAAGCAGGGAGGTGCTTTATGCCATTGGGTGGGTCCTCAGGGAGTCATGGGGAGCAGGGAAAGACCCCCCACTCCTTACCCGGGCTGGGGATCACGGGAAGTAGAGGGGCGGGCGCACGCTTCTCCTGGTCCCACAGAGCTCAGAGCCGGACCAGAGGGAAGTCCTGCGCCTCTGATGAAACAGCCTGGCGTCCACGGACTCAGCGTCCGTCCGTGGCAGAGTCAGTCCCAGAGACCCGCGTGCAAGTTCGGAGATCCAACCCGAGGTTCTCTGCGGCCTGCAGACGCTGCTCCCAGGGAAGCCACCGCAGGAATTAGGCCGGGTGTGCGGGAAGGTTTTCAGGCCCAGGGCAGTTTTCTGAACGTTAAGCACAGCTGTCCTGCAGAGAGGTGAGCGCCCGAGCCCCCCGGGATGCTGCGCTCAGGGGGATCGGCTGCTGCGGAGAACGTGGTGTCCGAGCCGGCGCGTGACACAGTCCTGGGCCCCAGCGAGGCGCTTCGCTGCCCCGGTGGGGCCGTGGCAAACGCCCTGCCACATGGCCCACCAAAGCCTGCCCCACCTGGGCTGCCGCCGCCCCCCACGAAGAGGCTGGCCGCGCACCCCCTCCCGGGGGCGGATGTTGCGGGGCACAGCTGTGGTCCCCGCAGGCTGATTCTGCAGCCTCCAGCTCTGCTGTAAATGGGCTGCACCGTCAGCCCCCTCGGCTACGGGGGACGCGGTGACAGCTGTCCCCAGGGTTACAGTTAAGAGAGCACAACCGGTGCGACCTCTGCTCTTTTTTATAACAGTTAACAATTCTAGGTCATTTTTTTTTCTTTTTTTTTGCTGTAATTCCGTGGTTCACTATCAGATTAGGAGGCCATGCCCTGACTTCACTGCTTCAGAAGCATTTGCAGCCCTGTCCAGAACCCACTGTCTCCGCGGACGTCATTCTCAGCAGAGAAGCTCTCTACCTGGTCAACAGTGATTTTTTCGAGGTGTTGAAAATGAACTTCACATTCAGAATTTTCTACGACCTAGGAGATGTTTACGTGCCCTGAGCTCTGCCAACAGATCCTAGAGGGAACTCCCAGGGCCATTGGCAGAGAGGACATTCATTCCGAGTGTATCCATTCTGGGGCGTTGGCTTAATACATCGATCTGGGGTGAGGAGACTCGACCCCATGGTCCCAGAGACACCATCTGACGGCCCTAGGACCGTGCCCGAAGCGGCTGCTACTTCTTCACACTGAGGATGGGAAAGCGAGAATGGAAAGGAAATGAAATATTAATTAGCAGGGTGCTTCTTGTCAGCTCCTTTGTGTGAAGTGGAATCCCACTCAAACCGCAAGCTGCAGGGAGGTTTTGCGGACCCCTTTCGGCCACTGACCGCAGCTTTCAAAGCACTTTTAGGTAAGCAGTCTCACGCAGGCTTCTGATAACCCCAGTGGGCAGCATGCGCAGGACGTATTAGTATTTCTCAGATGAAACTGAGACTTAGCGGTGACGGATGGCCTGGGCTCCAAAGCCGCTGACCAGCTTCTTGTCATCTCATTGTCTCTCGTCCACAATGGAGATGGTGGGAAAGGTGCCTTGAACTGTGCCTGGCACATAGTGTGCCCCGGGTACATGCCAGCTCTGAAGGTTCAACAGATGACCCAAGAGGACATCTCTAGGAAGTGGGGTGCCGAAAATCAGGACCCAGGCTTCGACCCGCACCCCACCCCGGAAACGTCCCAAACCCTGCTATTCCAAAGTACTTCGTGTGCTCGTTCAAGAGCCTGCAGATCTACAAAATACAGCTTCACCAAGCTAGCGATGCTTGGGGAAGAAGCGCGTGACCCTGTGGTGTGCAGGCTCTTTGCTCCAGAATTTTCCATCATTGGTTTTCCTGAACAAAGCCTGGGAGAAGGAATTGATCACAGTCAGTGTAGGAAAACTCACTCGAGTATCTTTTGTAGAAGGAGAACTATTATTGCTGTTAAAACTCTGTGCCAATCATTCTAAGTGTTCTTATAAGCATGAACTCATTTATTTCTCACTACAGTTTTGTGAAGTAGGTGCTATTTTATCGCCATGTTGCAGATGAGAATACTAAGCCACAGAGAGATAAAATAATTGGCCAACGTAGAGCAATTTCTTGCTAACTAGAAATAACCTAACTTTATAATATATGTATATTACTTTGTTAGCCCACCTAATTCCTCCCACGGCTTTTTATCATGAATGTTATCAGTCTAAACTCTAAAATGGTGGAAAGCATTGAGGACACAGTGCTTCTCGCTTTAGCCTGAAGCGGGTGGGGAACTGGCAGACATTAGCACAGATTTGTTTCAAAGGAGGAGACCCGCAAAGTCAGAATTAGCCCTGGGCTGGAAGCCGGATGAGCTACCTTTAAAAAAGAAATTCAGATCCAATTACCCTACTTTCTTCTGAGGCAAAATATCCAGGAATAGAGTGGAGAACAATAAGAAAAATTAATTAAGGACAAGGTAAAAAGGGAAAAGGAAGACGAACACAAAAAAAAAGGGCGAGATGCTCCCTAGAGATCCCGGAAGAGCCCTGCAGCCTACTGCCCGTGGTCCTTCAGCTTTCCTCCCTCTTTTGAGGACTCTGGAGCAGCAGTCCCCAACCTTTGTGGCACTAGGGACCCGTGCTCCTGTGAGAATCTAACGCCTGGTGATCTGAGGTGGAGCTGAGGCGGTGATGCTGGCGCTGGGGAGCGGCTGCAGATACAGATGAAGCTTCGCTCGCCTCCTGTGCGGCCTGATTCCTAACAGGCCACTGACCGGTACCAGGCCACGCCTGGGGGTTGGGGACCCCTGCTCGAGAACATGACTTTTAAAGGTTCTCATGGTTCATGTGTGCTAGAGCAGCGTTTACAAAAGTTTGTCCCTCAATGTTAAAAATGTGTTTTAAAAGCAAAAAACAAGAGTCCAGGGTCTCATGTACTAACAACATTGGGAGACCCTCTCTGCACAGCCTTTCTAGTTTTACTGAGATATAATTGTCATATAACATTGTATAAGCTTAAGGTGCACAACATAATGATTAGATATATGTATACACTGTGAAATGCTTACCACAGTAAGTTTAGTTAATATCCATCACTTTAACGTAACTACAACTTTTTCCTTGTGATGAGAACATTTAAGATCTAGTCTCTCAGCAACTTTCAGATATACAGAACAGTACCATTAAACTCTAGCCATCATGTTATGCATTACTATACAGTTTTGGTGCAAGACTTCTCAGAGCCTTGACTGTGAATTGTGAAGGCTTAAGGGGTGCATTAGGCATGCAGCCTTTTCTAAACTTATCTAATAATGCAACCCATTTTTCGAAGAGCGCGTAGAAGTAATGTTCCAAGAACCCCACTTTGGAAAATGGCATTCTAAAGCAAAATGAATCAAAGGGGAATAAATAATGATGTCACATATCTGTTACTTCTGCCATTATCTGATACCCATTTGATAACATAACACTTAGGTTCATGAACACAGACGAGAGGAAGCTCGTTGAGGCTTTGAGAAGTGAACTTGAGCTTTTGATATTTGCAGAGCCAGGCCACACTGTCCCCAAAGTCCACAGGGCACAAAATAACTGCTATTTGGGAAACAAATTTGAATGTTTTAAGTGACGTTAAGTGTTTATGGAATGTCATTCTAGTAGGATCCCTCTCCCTAGAACCGCAAGACATGACTTTCCGGATCGTTCTGCCCTGCCATCCGCCACACCCCATGCAGCCAAGCAAGGACAGAGCTCTCACAGGCCCTGTCCAAGAAGCAAGTGGAAAAGCAGGAAGTTCCAAATCTCATTTGGATGAGACCCAAGCCCTAAGCATTTGGCCAACTTCCGTTTACAGAAGGCCCAGGCACGAAAGCGCCAACACCAGCCATGATTCCCACCCCGCGCAGAAAAATGCGGACAGGCCGTCTCCTGGCCACGTGGCCCCCTCCTTCGGGCTCTGCCTCCACAAGCCCGGACTTGGTGGGGACGGCTGGGACAACAGCTCTGCCACTCTGTAAAGCTCCACCGTCTATTCGTTCTCAGCTGACAAGACTGCGAGGCGGGTGGGCACATGGGGAGACGCAGAGAAGGAAGATGGATCCCCCCATTGAGAAGGGCAGGGCCGTCCTCGTCCCCACCTCGCAGGCTTCCCCACCAGCCAGCGGGAGCCCATGCGTCACCTGTCCGGACCTGCCGTTCAGCCTGACGTCCAGGGCGGAAGCCTGAGGTCCCTCCTGTCCCTCCCTCACAGGAGCCGATCCATCCACCCTCTACCCGTGTCGTTGGCCCTCCTTCCACCCCAGTCCAGGCCTCGCCATCTCTGGCTGGCACTTCTCAAGCATCCAAGATTGGCCTACTCCTGAGTGCCAGTGCTAGAAGAATCTGACCCAATTTTATCGGGCCCTTGCTGGAAAACCGTGGTTGTGCCTGGCCAGGTGCACAGGCACCCAGGAGGACCATTCAGAATTTGGCCCCAACTGGCCTCAACACCACCCTGGCACTGCGCAGACCCCCTCAACCACGCTGATGCTCTGCCGCTAGCGACACACGCCACTCCGCCATCATTTATCCTCAGATAACTCTTATTCACCCATCGAAACCCACATCAAATGCCACCTTCTCTGCCCTGCTCAGAGGTAGTGGCGTCGTTCACCTGCCATGTTTATCTCCCCCGCAGCAGCAGCCCTCGCCACATGGCACTGGGGCTGCTGTTGGCTCACATGTCTGTCACTTTACTTGGGGACAGAGGCCTCATGTCATTTGTTTTTATTTCCCCGAGCCTCGCATAGTGTCGGCATGTAATTGACAAACAGTACATGAGTGGACACTGAGGAAGTCACTGCCTGCCTTGCTGTGACCCCCTAGAAGCCCACCCTCTGCATCCTGCAGATCGAGAAGGAAGGAGGAAGAGGTGGCACCCCTTTTCCATCGCTGCAATGCCGGGTACAGCCAGTTGTCAGTCATTCGGGCGAAACTGTGGAAGAGCCATGCTGAAGACGAGAGCGTTACGTGCAGCGGGGCGGCACAGGAGGCTACGTGCTGGGACACAAGACAGGTGCGTTTCAAAAGGAGGTTGTGGCCCGGCCATGTCTGCCACTACCAAGGACAGCAGCCTCGGCCACAGTGCCGGGAACTCAGACAGGGAGGCCGATGCCAGTGGCAGGCCCGGGAGGGACAACAAAACTCGTGTCTTACTTCACCTTTTTGACTCTTGCATCGGCCCATTTTGGGGAGACGGCGGCGGGGTCGTTCATTCTGCTGCTGACAGCAAGCCCTAGTCACAAGGAAAGGACTTTTGGAAATTATTTAAGCCCACGAATGATTAGTTTTTATCTGCGAAAAGCAGCCGCATCGTACAATTAATATTTCGACAATGCGTCCTCGTTGGGAGCCACCTATGAACAAATCAGGATCCCCTTTGCTAGCTAAGTTTCATCCACAGAACTATGAACAGGATGTTTTTATGTATTCCTACGGATAGAATCATTGTCAACCGTAAAAGAACTCCCTCGTGTAAGGATGCGCAGTGTCATGCCATTAGTGAATAAAATTCTGGAATGAATTGAACCACTGGAATGAAGTTAATAAATTTAGAAAACGAGGGAAACTGAATAAATAGTTTTGTTTATTTAAATAAAGGGAACGTAGAACTTTGCAGTGGACATTGGCTTCTGTCTGGTTCAGAGAGGTTAAAGTAAGTCACTCGGGGTTCAAAATAGGGACAGTAACAGGTATTTTCCACAGCAAAGGCTTTAATCTTAGAAAAGGGATCCTTAAAAAGACACGTCATTAATCTCATTTTACAGCATAACAGAATGGTTTATTTAATGCCTAGGTTTTCCAGACTCTAAATGGAGCGCTGTAAGTTCCACTACATCTATACTTTTAGTGATGATAATACTAGCTGCTCCGAAGTTAGGGAAAGTTCCCCGTGGGGAAAAGAAGTTGCCATTCGATCATTCACAAGCCCGGTTCTGCCCGGTAGGGGTCCACAGAGTAAGCGAGGACGGCGCCATCTTTGCCACAGCCTTTACACTTGACCTGCCTCGAGAGAGCTCATTTTTAATTTATTTGGCATCTTCTGCGATCACCCTTAGCACCCTTATTGAATCCAAACTGAGTGTTAAAATCCCAACTACAAATTCCTCCTGGCTATGCCATCTCAGCCAGCCATCCCCCCAAACCAATTGTGCATTGTGAATAAAAACTGTAAAACCAAAAGTGGTAGCTGCAAACTGCATTTTCTTCCTGGTTCAACAGCAATCCACAGGGAGTCACCGGGTGTCAGGCACAGCACTAGACGTTAAGAAAAACAGGGCTGCTCTTCAATTTTTGCTGCCTGCACTCACTGTAGAGTTCCACAACTAAGAAGACCCACAGATCAAAACTAAAACATAAAAAGATGAAAGGAAAAAAAGTAGAAAACACCCCATAGGGGTCGCTGCTTTACACTTTGACCCCTTTCTAAATCTGCCTGCTATTTTCAGTTTTCAGAGGCATCAGGTAATTCCAGTTCCTGGTTTGTCCAGAGTTCTTAGCTGTAATCTGGTAGAGAAAAGCTCAGGCCAGATTGGCCAGCTCCAGAAGTGGGTGTCTTAGGTCATTTTAGATGAAGCAATATGAATTCTTCCTCAATAAGAATGAATATTCTTAATTATTATGATCTTAGCTTCCATCATGTTTATTTTCAATGCTGTGTTTTCACTCTTACTAACGAGGATGCCAAGATAACTCTCTTTTGTTTTGTGGCCAGTCTTTTCTGAGAAGGCATTTTAATATCGTTTTCCTAAATTCAGTCCCCAAATTTAGACTCATGAAACTGTTCAGATATCTTTGACACCTGAAATATCTTTTCGTTTTCCTACACAGCCACTATTCACAGATAAACATCAATGTTGGCTCTTTCACCTTCCGAAAGGAGATAAAACAAAAATAATTGAGTTCGTTGTTCTCCAGATTTTAATTAAGTCAAAGCTATCACGAGAGCTCTTTTGTTTGTCAAACCCGGAAGAAAAGCCTAACAAATTAAAAGAGAAATTTAATCTTCTAGATTAATTTTATGGAAGTAATTTGTTGTTACTGTAGCTATGTCTTAGTGATTTTATACTTTTCAGGTTGAGAAGAAGGATATTCATGTTCATGCAAAAAGCTGATTTGATTCTACCAATGGATTAGTTTTAAGAAAGATTTTGTTTCTACATTAAGTACCCTTCACAAATGAGGATAATCCTAATACATTTCATATTTTGAGATAAAGTGCTGGCCGTCTGTCGATATTATGTTTCTACTTTAAGGTAACAATTGACAATATCCTCAGAAATGTATATATATATTACCCCTTACAGAAGAATGTTTTCTTTCATTCTGAGATTATCGATGATCACAAGAGATGTAAATAGACACGATTCACATTTAATTTGTTCACCATGGTTTAGTCATGAAACTTCACTTTCTAACCATCCCACTTACAGGACAAACTGAAACCAAGAAGAGAGCGTAGACCCGAAACTGTGAACTTTTGCCTTTTCTTTATGTGGTCACCCCCTCATTTCAGGAAGTGGGGGCACCGGGAGCAGGGGTGGTACAGGATTACTCTCCACTTGGAGCATCGCCTGTCTAGGAATGATCAGAACCGATTGTCGTTTCCCAACCAATGACCAACGGGTCTTGCTTGGACCGACTGGGTACACACTTACAGGCTCACCCCATCCTACCCTCAGGGCAGCTTTCAAGCTTAATTATCATAACCACATGAACTCCTTCTTTCTAGCAGTTAAAACCCCCTGGCTTTTCCCACCGGCAAATAACTGACTCTAGAGCACAAGTGCTCGGTGAGGCAAGACATTGAAACTAGGCAAAAACCAGGACTGAGCTGTCAAAGTTGGGATGTCCAGAGTCCATTTCCCTGAAGGACCTTCAGTTATGAAGGCTAAAGCTTCTAGTCCTATTGAAGCCCATTCCTCCAGCCTCCTTCCCTCAGACTGCCCAACATCTGAAACTGCTTATTCCTCGATTTCTGGCACGAGCCTCCACCCCCTAAGAGGTCGCCACAGCTGGGACGAACGTTCTAGTATGTAGAGAAATGTTTTCATCTTGACTATCCAATGGGAATTGCCATTTGATTTTTTGTGATTCGCAAATTTAATTCACATGCATTCTGTTTCTTCATTTATTCACTGAGCAAATACTTAAGTGATGACTCATCATGTGCAAGTCATTAGCTAAGGCCTCGCATGGGACACAAATTTCTATAAGACACAGTGGCAGCTTGCCAGGCCCCTGCATTCTCATAAGCAAATCTATTAAGTCTTTATCAACGTGATTAACAACAAAAACTCGTCCCAAGACAGAGATTTGTAGCCCGAGATTATAGCGCTTTACCTCAGTAATACGGCCTTAATCAACTCTATTTGAAGACAGCTGTTGATCAGTTAAGAACCCACCGCTGGTCTCTGGCCTCCTAGTCCTCCATTTCTCCACCTTATCAAAGAATATTTCTGTGAGAACCTTCATCAAGTATTTTAATGAGATTAAAACATGCATAAAGCATTCCTTATTAAAAACAAGAAAAAAATGAGACTAATTGGTTATGTTTTTGTTCATCAGGATCCTCAACTGGCACTCAGTGTTCATTATTTCCTTTTGTAAATGTTCAGAACCCATCTGTTTCACACCATTCTAGAAGCTACCAAAGACTGAATTGAAGTTTACCAGTTCAGAGAGTCTCCATTTTCCCCTTCTCCTAGAGAGAACTCATATGAGCCTGGTCCTAGTCCGCCTCCCACGGCTGTGAACCCTCAAAGGCATCTGGCAGGAGATCTGAGAAATGCTCTGGGATGTGGGTTGCCTGGGGCTGAAGCAGCCACTCGCCATCTGAATGCCAGTCGGATTTTCCGACTGTCCTCTCATGTCCCCTCGATTTTATATTATGTATTGTTCCCCTCTTTTCAACAGGGAGACCCTCTTGGCATACCACAGACTGAGTGACTCTGTTGGCAGTCCTTCTATGACACCAAAACATCTTCCTCACAGAAAGGCCCTACAACTCTCGGTCCCCTGACCCTCTTCTGACAGGTCTCTGCCAAAGAGTTTTCTATCCTGTGGATGGAGCGCCTCTCCCACCAGCTTCTGAACATTATTTCTCGAGGCCGAGCTCAGAAGCCTTCCTGTGCAACCCCCATCTTCTCTAGATGCCTTTCCATCTAGAATTATTTGTCAGTTCTGAATCATCATTTTCTCTTTTTCAAACCTTCTGTTCCTGATGGGTAAATATTCCTCGTAAAAGTCTATAGTCGGATCATTGAATTTTAACATCTTTTTTTTAAAATAAATGGAAAAGTCCAGAAAGTAAGGAAAGTGTGTACAAAAAGAGAGAGAGAGAGAGAGAGAGAGAGAGAGAGAGAGAGAGAGAGAGAGAGACTAAAACAAGGAGATGCCAAGACAATAATTTGAAAAGTCTGTGGCCAATGAAAAGAGATCATGTTTGAAATTTCTAATACAAGAACATCAAAAGTAAGAAACCACTTCCGTTATCAGGATATAAACGGGACATTTGGGGATGAAAGCAAAGAAGCACATGATTTTTCCCATACTCACACTAAAAATGTCAAAAGTACATATGCGTGCTGTGAAATAATCCAAACATTCCAGAACCACACCAGGTCTGCAAATGCCACAACCACCACCCAGAGACAAACCACGACGAACAGTCCAGAATGTGTCAGGCCTGTAACAGGAGAGTTTCTCTGCCACAGTCTTCACTGGATCTGAAGACTCAAATGAGGTTTTATGGCTGAGAGATCAGAAGCATCAGACGTAGTAATGTCTGGCCAACAGGATGTTCTAAACCAAAAGTAACAAAATCATTTCTAAATACGCCATTCAGTCCTCGGGGTACCTACCCGAGGTGAAATTCTGAAACGGCTGTTCATAATGTTGCTGTAGAAGCCACCCTCCCTGGGGGACAGAGGCTGGCAGCGTAGCTCCATCTAAATACACTAACCGAGGGGAGTGCACCTTGCCTATTTAAAAGGATTCCCCATTCCTCATACGTAAATAAAATGAGACTACACTACTGGGTGCATGTATGCATATACACATATGTAGGCACATGTACATACACACATATACATCCCTCTTTCTTGTCATCATACTTTCTTTGAACCATGAGTTTCTTAAATAGCTCTGAATCTGTCTGTCACCCTATTTTAATGTCCTCAGGCTGCCATCACCAAGTACCCTAGACTGAGGGGCTTAAACAACAGAAACGTGTTGTCTCACAGCCTTGGAGGCCCGAGGTCTGAAGTCAAGGTGCTGGCAGAGCTGGTTCCCTCTGACGGCTGTGAGGAAAAGATCCGTCCCAGGCCCCTCTCCTCGGCTTGCAGATGGCTGTCTTCGTGTTCGCATGCCATTCTTCCCGTCTGCAAGTCAGTCTCCAAACTTCCCCTTTTCGTAAGGACACCAGTCATATTAGATCAGGAACCAAAAACAGCCACATTCTGAGACACTAGGGGTCAGGACTTCAACGTATGAATTCGGAGTGACACAACTCAACCCATAACACACCCCCACTTCCCACCTCTGCCCTGAAAGTCACTTTCATCCGGAAGAAGCAGGTCTTCAGCATCGAAAAATAGAATCGGCTGAGAAAAACTGAGGCTCCGAAGACTATGTCCAGTTCTTACGGAAAGCCAGGTTCTAGCCGGCCAGGTGTCTGGGAAAGACCAGCCTTTTTCCAGGAAGATCAGAGACACCGCAGACAGGACGAGAAGAAAGGCAAACGGAAAAGGAAAGGAAAGCATGGTAAGAGAAAATTTGCAGATGGAGCGGCTGAGAGTCTGTCCGTTGAGCCCATCCGTTCAGTTCTGCTCTGGGAAATGGCGTCAGGAGTGCCGTGGTCTGGAAGCCCAGGCGCCCTGACGACAGACAAGATGCACCCCACCCCCGGGCCACCCAGACCTCAAAAGGGTCCGGGGCCCTTAGCTCCACATTCCACCCCTGCAGTGTCACGGACATAACCTACCAGCTAGACTGCCGTGCAGATC
>NW_011889051.1:847513-857630 GCF_000151845.1 Pteropus vampyrus
ACGTAGTAATGTCTGGCCAACAGGATGTTCTAAACCAAAAGTAACAAAATCATTTCTAAATACGCCATTCAGTCCTCGGGGTACCTACCCGAGGTGAAATTCTGAAACGGCTGTTCATAATGTTGCTGTAGAAGCCACCCTCCCTGGGGGACAGAGGCTGGCAGCGTAGCTCCATCTAAATACACTAACCGAGGGGCGTGCACCTTGCCTATTTAAAAGGATTCCCCATTCCTCATACGTAAATAAAATGAGACTACACTACTGGGTGCATGTATGCATATACACATATGTAGGCACATGTACATACACACATATACATCCCTCTTTCTTGTCATCATACTTTCTTTGAACCATGACGTTTCTTAAATAGCTCTGAATCTGTCTGTCACCCTATTTTAATGTCCTCAGGCTGCCATCACCAAGTACCCTAGACTGAGGGGCTTAAACAACAGAAACGTGTTGTCTCACAGCCTTGGAGGCCCGAGGTCTGAAGTCAAGGTGCTGGCAGAGCTGGTTCCCTCTGACGGCTGTGAGGAAAAGATCCGTCCCAGGCCCCTCTCCTCGGCTTGCAGATGGCTGTCTTCGTGTTCGCATGCCATTCTTCCCGTCTGCAAGTCAGTCTCCAAACTTCCCCTTTTCGTAAGGACACCAGTCATATTAGATCAGGAACCAAAAACAGCCACATTCTGAGACACTAGGGGTCAGGACTTCAACGTATGAATTCGGAGTGACACAACTCAACCCATAACACACCCCCACTTCCCACCTCTGCCCTGAAAGTCACTTTCATCCGGAAGAAGCAGGTCTTCAGCATCGAAAAATAGAATCGGCTGAGAAAAACTGAGGCTCCGAAGACTATGTCCAGTTCTTACGGAAAGCCAGGTTCTAGCCGGCCAGGTGTCTGGGAAAGACCAGCCTTTTTCCAGGAAGATCAGAGACACCGCAGACAGGACGAGAAGAAAGGCAAACGGAAAAGGAAAGGAAAGCATGGTAAGAGAAAATTTGCAGATGGAGCGGCTGAGAGTCTGTCCGTTGAGCCCATCCGTTCAGTTCTGCTCTGGGAAATGGCGTCAGGAGTGCCGTGGTCTGGAAGCCCAGGCGCCCTGACGACAGACAAGATGCACCCCACCCCCGGGCCACCCAGACCTCAAAAGGGTCCGGGGCCCTTAGCTCCACATTCCACCCCTGCAGTGTCACGGACATAACCTACCAGCTAGACTGCCGTGCAGATCATCCACTGTCACTGAGGCCATCACTCCCTTATGCCCTGTAGACACAGATGAGGATGTTGCAGGGCCTGGATGCGTTGGCATGGAACCCAAGCATCGGTCCTGTCCTGGGTGCCGCCATTTCTCTACTGAGCACCTGTTCTGCTCCAGGAACTGCCTTAAACATTTTCCTTAAGTGGAGCTGGGAGTCTAAGTGGAGATCAAGTGCAGATGAGGTGTGGAGCTGGGGGTTTCTTCCACCCCATGCCAGGCGTCTGTTTTCATAAGCGGATTGGGGCGGGGGTGGCCTTGAGGTTAAGGGAGGAGGGGGAGATGGGGCTGAGGACCTGGAGAAAAGGGTTGGAGGGAGCCAGGGAAACAGAGTGTGGGAGAATGGGAGCCCAGCCCAGCCCCAGGCCTCCTGCAGAAAGTAGTGTTGTAAGCAAAAGGCAAAAGGGATGTTTTGATTAAGACTTTGGGGAGCTCAGAGATAAGGTGATCCCCAGTCCTGTGTGGACCCTGTGGCCACATCCAGTGGGGACCAGTAATGGCCAGCGGACAGCTGCCAGCCCTGTCCTTCCCTTAGGATCAACTAAAATTGCCAACTTTCCCCAAATCGGATTAACAATTTATCTTGCAGTTATCTTCCGAACCGGTTTCTCTTTCACGACCCCAGAGTATTTTGTCTCTGATAATAAAGTTTGAAACTTATAAATAACTGCAATTTTTCTATTTAATCAATTATGGATTATTGAAGCACGTCAATTCCTAAAATACTTAAGTAGCCATTACAAGAGGAGGAGAAGTGTCTCTGTTTTATATCTGGCCACCAGGAGTGTTTTTCCATGACACCCTTTGAAAGCTTGTGACCACGCCTGTTATAACAAGTTGCTGCTACATTATAAAAGAAAGCATTTTAAATTCTCGGCTTGGTATTAATATTTACTATAATGTCTAACAATTTGCCTCTCCACGTTTTAAAAATCCATTTCTATCCTCCTTAAATAGCCACAATTTACTCTAGGCTTGCAACCTGCAAAAGTATTTCAGGCTTAAGAATGCCTTATTGTCGGCTCTCGGGAGGACTTGGTGGCCTTGGGTCGGAAGCGGGAGAGAATAGGCATCATGGAGAAATCTAAAGAAAACTGCATTTCAGGGCCTGTTAAGATGACAGTTCCACCCGGTGATGGTTCAAAATGCATTTCGGTGACTCAGCAATGTCCTTCTCAGCATCCGTTATCTGCAAAGAGCGGCCGGGTTCAGCAGGTCTTGTGTCCTTCATATTCTTCCCAGCGAGTTCCTTCGCAAGCACAAAAGCCTTGTCTCCTGCCATAAACCATTTCAGAATCTGAAGCAGAAGCAATTGCAGGCAACCAGTGTCCCTCATCCTGACTGCAGGCGACTAAATAATTCCCAAAAGAATGAGCAGCTCCAGCCACCAGCCCCCAGAAATAATTCTAAAAAGCAACTGGCATCAAAACAAATAAATGAAGAATTAAAAAAAAAAAAAAGGCAATGGGCTTTGGAAGATGTTTAAATTGGTCTCCGTTGGGTAAAGGAAAGTTTGGTATAATTTATTTGGTGAGAGAAAAACAAAGCAAGTTGATCCTGGTTCTGAATGTATCGTTTAAAACTCAATGAGAGAAAGCAGGACTTAAGCATCAGCTGAGAAGAAAAGTAGAAACACAGTCCCTCCTCAGGCATCCATGTATTCTCCGACAGTTTGGTTACTTCCTGATGCCACCAGAGATGACCTAATTCTAGAGTATGCACCTCTTGGAGCTATCTATAAAGAACTCCAGGTTTGACGAGCAGAGAACTGCCACTTAGATCACAGAATTGGCCAGGACCCTGTCTTATGGTCATTCAAAGACAGCTATTCGTAGAGACATTAAGCCAGAGAATCTGCTTCTGAAGTCAGCGGGAGAGCTGAAGTTTGCAGATTTGGGGTGGTCCATACACGCCCCATCCTCCTGGAAAAGCACTCTCTATGACGCCCTGGACTACTTGTCCCTGAGGCGAGTGAAGGCTGGATACATGCTGAAGTTGATCTTAGGAGCCTTGACGTTCTTTGCTATGAATTTTTAGTTGAGAAGCCTCCTTTGGGGGCAGGCACGGACCATGAAACCTACACAAGTGTATCGCAAGTTGAATTCATATTCCCCAACTCTGTACCAGAGGAAGCCAGGGGCCTCATGTCAAGACTGTTGAAGCATAACCCAGCCAAAGGCCCATCCCAAAAGAAGTGTCTGGACACATTGATGACAGCAAAGCCTCAAAGCCAGCCAGTAGCCAACAAAATAAAGAATCAACTAGCAAGCGATTTTAAGACAATTGCCAGGGTTGATGGGCTTCTGAGATGATTTTACTGCCAACAGCTGCCTGCAATCTAGAGTATCACAGAATTTTTTTTAATTTTTCTTTTTTTTTTTAACTGAGCAGATGCTACCTCCCCATTCAGAAAATTTCACTTCAAAAACATGACACTCTGAAGTGAAAATAGCCACGAGAATCGAGAATCATACTAACTTCGCTGGTTTTATAACCCAGAAGCCGGGTTCGAGTGCAGCCGCCCTGCAGCCTGTTTGGGGTAAGGCGTCCTGGCGGAAGGTGAACTCAAAGCCAGCTGTGGGCGGAGTCGCCCATTTGCTCTGACCTGATCAGTGCAAAAGCAGTGCAGAAACCTTCCAAATATCAGAGCACGTGCGTAACTTACGGGGTGGCCAAGCCTGGCCAAGCTGTCAGATTGAGTATGTGCTTCTTTTAAATGTTAAAATAAAGATATATGTATAAATTTTTAAAAAAGAAAGCCTTATTGTCTTCTGTGCATTATTCCTATAAGGTCACATAAGTCATTCATTTTGCTTTTCTTCCAAGAAAAAGTCATTTTCTAAAATGTAATTTCTCAAGCAGTAGTTTATGGTTCTCTTTCTTCTGCCGGTCCCCCAAAAAAAAGGTTCAGTTATGATTCGTATAAACTTGCCAAGTGAATTAAATTAATATGCCAAATGTAAATGGTACCATGCAAACGCAAGAAAGGAGGACATAAAATGATATGATGATATTTTTAATCAATGCTACAGACAACTTATGGACTGCAGTGAGCATAGAACGCAGTCTATTAAGTTTACACGATGTTCAGACCCCAGTATGATATAGTTATTTTATTCTCTGCCAGTTATCAAAATCTGCGCAGCATTTGGGTCTAAGGAGCAGATTTTGTACACTCTGCTGTTTTAAAACCTGGGAGTGCTTAGGAAATCGAGTACTTTACAGACCATAAGATTCAAGCAACGAAACTCCATACAGCAAGAAGAATGAACCATCCACAACACGCAATAATATAATGAGTCACACAAGCCCAACGTTGAGAAGATCCAGACAGCAAAGAGGACCTGCTACTGTAGGAGTCTATTGACACAAAGTTCAAAAACAAGCAAAATTAATCTCCAGCGTCAGAAGTCAGGGGAGTGGTCACCCTGGCAGATACAAGTGTCTGGAAGCGGGCCCCGGGGACCGCCTGGGATTCGGGCGAGGTTCTGCGTCTTAATCTGAGTTCTGGTTCACGGACGTGCTCTGTTTATGAAAATTCATTGAACCGAGCACTCGAGTTAAGTGCTCTTCTCTGAATGTACATTATACTTCAATAAATATTTTTCGGTGAGCTTTTTTGGTCCATTTCCTACTTGGGCTTCCTCTAACACTTTATTTCCCTAAGCTCCGAATTTCAACATGGAGATTTTCAGAGACAGACTCCTTCTGCTTAGACAAGATCCACTTTATCATGAGCATAGCTCAGGATTTATTTGTACAGCCTCACTGATTGATGCAGAGAGAGGAGAACTCTAGGAAATTAGGTTTTAGAACAAAAATGTTTTAAAGTTTATTCAGCAGCAGATGGATACTATGGGGGAAAGAAGCAGATTTCACAGAGTTAGCCCAAATAAGTCACTGAGCAAAGGAACCATGGAGGAAAAGGACCATTTAAACATTTAAAGTAAAAAATAAGAATCCAAGGTGGATAAAATATACAATATAAGTTTTCAACAAAAAAATTATAAGGCCTGGAAATAAAACAATGAACTCTACTGTAGAAAAAAATTAGTCAATAAAATTAGTCACCAAGTGTCACCGGATGTTGGATTTAGCTGACAAAGACTTCAAAGTAATTATTATAAATACATTCAAGAAAATAAACTCACGCATAAAAATTTTAAAGGGAATTATGACAACGATGAATGAACAAATAGAGATTTTTCAATACGGAGATAGAAATTATAAATAAAAAGCAAAACAGAAACTCTGGAGGTGAAAAGTCCAATAATTAAAATGCAGCTTTCGCCAGAAAGACTTGACAACAGATTTGAGAGGGCAGAAGAAAGATTCTGTGACCTTGAAGATAGGTTGACAGGAATTTCCAATCTGAAGAATAGAGAGAAAAAAGATTAAATAAAAATGAACAAAGCCTTAGAGACCCATGAGAAATCATCAAGCGTGACAATCCACATGTAATGAGAGACCCAGAGAGACTGGAGAAAAAGAAGCAGAAAATAATTGAAGAATAATGGCCAAATAGTTCCAAAATGTAATGTCAAAAGCACAGCAACTTTCAAAATCAGTTTGGCAGTTTCTTAAAAAGTTAAGCACAATTGTACTAATTGGCTTAGCAAATCCACTCTATCCAAGAGAAACGAACTCTGAACAATGTGCTCCCCCAAAAATGAACAGACGACACTAGAGAGCACAGAAAGAGCTTGCAACCTGGAAGAAGGGACTAGCAGAGGACGAGATTCCAGTCTTGATAACTTTAAAATGGCTTTAAAGCTAAAGTTAGCACCTTATCAGGCAGCAAAAACTCGGATAAAAATGCTGTAGCCTGAAAAAACGCAATCGCTGAAGAATGAGGAGGAAACCCAGAGACAAAGGAGTTAGAGAGAGGAGCCCCAAATGTGTCCAAACTGCCCAACCTGTGGCTGAGCCCCTGATACACGGGAAGCGGAGTAGCCTGTAAATGACCTGCTCAAGATAAGAACACAGATGTGAACTACGCCCTTTAGTCCATAAATAATATATCGATATTAGCTCATCGATTAATTGTAAGACATGTGCCATACTGATGCAAGACATTAATAATGGGGAGAGCATGGGGAAGGAGGGGAGGAAGCAAATGAGAGCTCTGTACTTTCTGTTCCATTTTTTCATAAACCTAAAACTGCCCTAAAAACAACAATTTGAAAACTGCTAGGTTGACCTTTGGAAACTTGAAGATACAGGAGAAGTAGAAGTGTCAGACTTCCCATGGTCGGTGGCAGAAGAAAGAACTGAGAGGCTCTGAAGAGATTTAGTCCTGGGCCCACAGGAAGGCCCAGGGGACACTGCCTTTGTTCAATCTAAATAAATGCACCAGCAAGAGGGGCAGCTGCATTGTTAAAAAAAATTTCAGTGGTGGCCCTCCCCAAAGGCCAGAGTTGTCAGTAGAAGAAACGGGCTTTTTTTTTTTTAGCAATGGGATAACAGAATCCCAAAATAACAGAGGCCGGCTGGCCGCATTTAGCCCTCAGAGTCCATCCAATTACTGTAGTGAGCAGTCAGCCCAGAGGGTCAGCTTTGGAGGCCAGGCCTACAAAGAGCTATGGAAAGGTTGTTAGAACTGGCATTCCCCAGGGCCAGATAGACGGGCACCCAAAAGGAGCATCGCTCAGTCTATACAACCGAAAGAATTCAAAGATGGCTGAGCAGGAGGTGGAGGGCAGCCGCTCCAACAAGGAGTCATAATCCTCGCCCAGTTCCTGCACCTGGGCCAGTTCTCAGACCCAGAACCCATCAGGCAGAAAACCACAAAGAGGGACCCTGTGACGTGAAGGCAAGAGTATAACTCGATGAGTCCCCAAGTCCTTCCCCAAAAGGACTGTGGTTACTTACTCAAGGACTCACACACTGGAGAAAGAAATACCCCACATTTCTAGGTTATTGGACACAGTATCCGAGGGACAAAGAAATGGGAGGAAGCTTGGGGAGAAAATGGGATCAACGGAAGATTGTTTTTTTAATGGGAGAAATTTTAAAATGTTTGTGAGCTTAGGAGCCAATAAGAAGATAGAGCGATGGTGTAGGGAAGGAAGGGGAGACTTCGGCAGTGCGTCCTTGACGGGGACGGGGACGGGGACGGGTCCTCGAAACGAGCAGAAGAATCCATCTACACCACGAGCTCAGACGGGTCCCCTACAGCAGCGGGAGGGGCAGCAGAGGATGGAGCTGCAGGCTCTGGCCGCGGGGAGATGTGCGGGGATGTGGAGCTGGTCTCTTTAATGTTTTCGGGGAAGAAGGGCGCAAGGTCACCAGTGAAGCGTGGGGACGGAGGAGAGGATGGTGCGAACCTGGATCAGGAGAAACTCCTGAATAGCCGCGTAGGACAATGAGAAGGCGAACGCGCGGGAAGATATAGTCCCGTCGGACCGCAGACAGCATCGACGGCCCCCTGGAGGTGCACGGTCACGGACTCAGGTAAGACTCTGCCTGCGCTTGCGTGTTTTTCTCCAGTTCCGCTCTGCTGATCAGGTGCGGGCAGAGAGCGTGTGGACAGTCGGACAGAGCCAGGGTTGTGGATTCGTCAAGCAAGCACAGTGAAGCGTGAGAAGGCAGGGAGCTGAGAACGTGCAAGACGATGCCTTGAGCACTTGACCAGGACGTTGAAAGGGAAGGGGGAGGGGGAGGAAAGGCTCAGGGAGGCGGGGCCGATGAAAAGAGCTAAGGATCGGAGAACGGGAGGCTTTCCAAGAGGCACAGGAGTGGCAGGCTTCTGGTACTTGACGGAGGCCAGTCGCCCAAGGAGCAGCGTTCGCTCTGAGACGTGGCATTTCTAATTCCCCTCTGATGGAAAAAGAAGGCCCCTCCCCGCGCGGGGAGCGGATCGGCTTACCCTTCCCAATGCAGACCCTGCGCCGACCTGCAACGTCCAGAAGTCAAAGCCAACGTCTTGGATATCATCAAACACAAGTCAAGAATTAGGCGAACTTGAACTGTCACCGCTTTCTACCCAGCAGTCACGGTTTCCAGAGACACAGCGCACGACCCGAGCCTGGGACCGGGCGCCGGTGCCCTAAAGCAGGGGTGACTCCTGCTGTCGCCGTGCAGGGCGCATCGGTGGAGCACCTCCCTCCATGCTCACAGCATTCGGAGGGTGGCTGTTATTTTTATCTCTGTCCTAGAACTCAAGAATCACCTACAAAGAGGGTGAGTAATTCACCCAAAATCTCACACCTGGAAAATAAGAAAACTCAGATCAAACCACGAAGCTTAGGATTTTACCGTTACAACTTCCAACATAATTCTCGTCATAAATCAAAATGAACTGGGATTCAGATACATTTTTACCGTCACCAAAATTTCCAAACTAAGCACGCGCGTCTCTCTTTGGAATGCAAAATTAAACTGCTTTCCAGGCTCGACACTTCCCATCACAATCATTGTATTTACTTGGGACCTATTTTTTTCTGATGTATAGTAACTAATGATCTTAGTTGACAACCAACTCCCTAAATCCTGAGGCTAAAGTGACAACCTTGGGGCTCCCGCATCGCGAAAAAGGTGCCACGTAGAATCCCCCTTCCTTTCTGAGTGGGGAATGATGGCAAAACCAGCCGAAGCAGCACCTAATGGGAGTGTAATATTTCAATCGTGGGAGTTACTTTCAAGCAAACTCCGTAGAAAGGACGGCTGTTACAGTCCCATTTAGACACTGGAGGCAGCGTTGGTGACCATGCGCCCTGGACGTAAGATGAGGCATATTTAGAGAACCCGTCCCAACTGTGGGGGTGACGAGCCCCACACGCACTCCTGTGGGGGTGACGAGCCCCACATGCACTTCTGTGGGGACATGTCGAACGAAGAAGCCGAGACAGCTCTTAGGCCAGGAACCCGAGTTACGTGGGGACGGTCGTCAGGCTTGCGAGCATTTTCATCCATCTTCCCTTAACATAATTAATGAAGCGAAGATTAAGACTCACATTTTTCTCTCTCGGGTTCTCTGGCTGAAGGTTTGCTATGGCCACTGTCACCAGCGGTGGCTCTCCCGGGCCTGCTTAACACAGAAGAGGCTTTGTCAGAGGATTTAGCTTCCGGCTTGAGTGCCTTGCGTTCTGACAGCCACTTCGCTCTGGCAGTGCTGTTGCCACGGTTACCAGGCCCTCCAGGATGTTTTCCAGGTTACAGATATTGCTGGAAAACAGGCTAGTTTCTTGGCTTCTATTCACACAGTTTCTACTGGTTTTATTCTTGGATTAAAAAAAACCATCGTGACCCTCTGATGTCAGAAAAGCACACACCTCAGTTCCAGTTTTCAGAGCACTGTAAGCCTCACCAACAGCCATGCGCACGGCCTGGCTGGGGAAGCAGGATTTACGTCTTTACGTAAATGTCCTGACACCGTGTCTATTTCATGTCTGCGTGGGGCTTCCTGCCAGGGAATCTCAGGATACGTTCCTTCAGCAAGGTTAAAAACGGTCCTCTTCAACCCAATAGAATAAAGATAATAGTGACCAACTAAAAACCATAATTTGTGACGTTTTTATCATTTAGAATTTAATTTTTTATAACATTATCATCGATAGCTTCTTTCCCAGGAATCAGAATTACTCAAGGTGAGGCGGGGAGGTAACGTCTTGGGCCCTAGAGGAAGAGGAAGGCCCGAGCAGTCAACAGCATCACTGAAGTAGTTCTGGGAGCGTCTCTCAGACAGCCCCCCGGAAGCTGGCCCCAGGCGCCAGCCATGGTGGTACAGAAAGACACGACTGCTCCCTGTGGGCCAGGACCTAAGCTATCATTGCGAAGGTCGGGCCGGCCGAATCTACCTGGATATATAACAATTCCGGAGCAGTTATTATTTATCTCACAATTTTACAAAACGTCCA
>NW_011889051.1:857680-862659 GCF_000151845.1 Pteropus vampyrus
TAACTAATGATCTTAGTTGACAACCAACTCCCTAAATCCTGAGGCTAAAGTGACAACCTTGGGGCTCCCGCATCGCGAAAAAGGTGCCACGTAGAATCCCCCTTCCTTTCTGAGTGGGGAATGATGGCAAAACCAGCCGAAGCAGCACCTAATGGAAGTGTAATATTTCAATCGTGGGAGTTACTTTCAAGCAAACTCCGTAGAAAGGACGGCTGTTACAGTCCCATTTAGACACTGGAGGCAGCGTTGGTGACCATGCGCCCTGGACGTAAGATGAGGCATATTTAGAGAACCCGTCCCAACTGTGGGGGTGACGAGCCCCACACGCACTCCTGTGGGGGTGACGAGCCCCACATGCACTTCTGTGGGGACATGTCGAACGAAGAAGCCGAGACAGCTCTTAGGCCAGGAACCCGAGTTACGTGGGGACGGTCGTCAGGCTTGCGAGCATTTTCATCCATCTTCCCTTAACATAATTAATGAAGCGAAGATTAAGACTCACATTTTTCTCTCTCGGGTTCTCTGGCTGAAGGTTTGCTATGGCCACTGTCACCAGCGGTGGCTCTCCCGGGCCTGCTTAACACAGAAGAGGCTTTGTCAGAGGATTTAGCTTCCGGCTTGAGTGCCTTGCGTTCTGACAGCCACTTCGCTCTGGCAGTGCTGTTGCCACGGTTACCAGGCCCTCCAGGATGTTTTCCAGGTTACAGATATTGCTGGAAAACAGGCTAGTTTCTTGGCTTCTATTCACACAGTTTCTACTGGTTTTATTCTTGGATTAAAAAAAACCATCGTGACCCTCTGATGTCAGAAAAGCACACACCTCAGTTCCAGTTTTCAGAGCACTGTAAGCCTCACCAACAGCCATGCGCACGGCCTGGCTGGGGAAGCAGGATTTACGTCTTTACGTAAATGTCCTGACACCGTGTCTATTTCATGTCTGCGTGGGGCTTCCTGCCAGGGAATCTCAGGATACGTTCCTTCAGCAAGGTTAAAAACGGTCCTCTTCAACCCAATAGAATAAAGATAATAGTGACCAACTAAAAACCATAATTTGTGACGTTTTTATCATTTAGAATTTAATTTTTTATAACATTATCATCGATAGCTTCTTTCCCAGGAATCAGAATTACTCAAGGTGAGGCGGGGAGGTAACGTCTTGGGCCCTAGAGGAAGAGGAAGGCCCGAGCAGTCAACAGCATCACTGAAGTAGTTCTGGGAGCGTCTCTCAGACAGCCCCCCGGAAGCTGGCCCCAGGCGCCAGCCATGGTGGTACAGAAAGACACGACTGCTCCCTGTGGGCCAGGACCTAAGCTATCATTGCGAAGGTCGGGCCGGCCGAATCTACCTGGATATATAACAATTCCGGAGCAGTTATTATTTATCTCACAATTTTACAAAACGTCCAACAAGGCCTGAGGACAACGGCACCCACGCCAAGAGGGAAAATTATGTGCTGTTTTTCTGCATGATTAAGACTTGGAGATCAGCAGATGTGAAGGAGCTGTGCCCGTAACAGCTGAGAGCACCAGCTTTGAAGCCAGGTGTGTCTGGGGTCAAATCCCAGCTTCTTGCCAGCAAGACCTTAGGGAACCACGGGTCGTTTCACTCTCCTCGTGGCAAAATGGGGAAGATGACAGCAATTGTACGACTTAAGAAGATCCTACAGGTAAAGTGCTTGGCACACCACTCGGGACATAGTAAACATTCAATGTAATGTAATAACCCCGAGAAGAAAGACGGTGGAGGAGGAGGGGGAAATGAAGAAAGGAAAAGAGGTATGACAGGAAGAAGAGAAGGAACGGAGGAGGGGAAGGAAGAGATAAGGGGGAGGGCGGGGGGCGGGGAACACACGCAGGAGGAGGAGGAGCCCCCAGCGGGAGGACCAGGAGGAGAGGAAAGGGAAGAAGGCTCAGCAGGAGGGGTGGCGGCATCTCCGGCACGTGCACAATGCCGTGCCAGGTGTAAACAGGGAGAGAGATGATGAGTATTGGACTGACCTGAAATACGGAGTAACCTGCCTCTGATTTCCGTGGCCCCTGGAAGAGCGCTGTTCACCACCTGGCCTTCCCTTGCGACCACGGAGGTTCGTTTTCTGCTTACAGTCTGACTAAAGGAAAGAATCCACTGGAACCAGCAGCTGCGTAAACAGGAACACGAGGCAGGAGGCAGATCGGGGCCCCACCCGAAGGTGGCTTTAGACTCTCTCGGTGTCCCTCACCCACTTTCTCCGTGGCACAGTCGTGCCGTCCCAACGTCCGTTCTCCGGAGCGCAGCCAAGGAGGAGACCTCGGAGGCTGGGTCGTTCCTCAGAATTACGTGGGGCCACTTAACCACCATCCTCACGAAGGCGACCCCTCCGAGCGCCACCGAGCACCAAGAAGCAGTAAGATCAGACACTGGCTGGACTTCAAGACGCAGGAAACACGCGGTCACCTGCTGCCTTTGACAACAGCGCTGGCTCCAGAACGGGGCCTGGGAGGCGAGGAGTAAAAATTACGAGAGAAACAGGCTTAAGAAACAACTGCTCTGATTTTAAACTTTTGCTAAAACATTTCCCCAGAAGCTAAGCACCACGGTGACTTCCTTGATTCCAAGAGCAGGGACACTGTGCCACCTTAGGAATATGGAGCAGCAGATTCAGCTGTGTGGGGGTGTGTGTGTGTGCCCACGTGTGTCAGCTGAGCGTTTGAAATAGGATTCCTGGATTGTTAAGAGAGAAAAATCACATCAAACGTTTATTCAATCGAAATGCATACAGGCCAGAATAATAAAGACGGCACACATCCACAGCCTCCAACACAACGACTCGACAAAGTCTGAAAGCAGACGGAGGAGCATGCCCAGGCGTCGGCCAAAGTCTAACGGAAAGCTCGTAACTTACAGTGTGCCTCAAACAAAGGACACCAACGTCTCTGTGAACATTACAACCACTACATGACACAGGTCACCGGTCTGGTCAGCATTTTCATGGTCCTATAGACCTGGCTTGTTCCGGCTGGCTGTTACCATCGCTTTTCAGATCCAATCCCCAGTGGAGTGCTGTGAGCCTCACCACAGATGGCCTCGGTGGCCATTCCAGCAATGCCCCCAGGTACTTCTGTGTTCCCAAAACAGGCATTTCAGGATTCTTTGGGTTCCCAAGATCTAAGATCCCATGCTGTCGACCCTTCAGGTATATTAGCCATATCTAATTTCCTGTGTTCTGACGCTTTGACATCTGGGGCCTTACTGTCCCCGGAAAGACTGCCCCTCCTAGGGTTAGCCGACTCCTACACACAGTAAACAACTCGGTTTTCAAATGCAAACCAACCAGCACAGAGCCCACACTGCTGACCACTTCCTCTCATATGCTAGCCCACTCTCCCGTGCCCTCATCACCCCAGAGCCAGGTTCTAGACAATGAGGGACAGTCCCTACTCCTGAGAGTCCCCTGAAGTTATTCCAACTAGCCCATCCTAAGCCTGCCCGCCCTGCCTAAGCTGTTCTTCCCCACAAGAACCATAGGCAAGGCTCTTGCCCACCTCTCTGCCTCCTGCTCCACGTGGCCCCTCAGGGTGCTGTGTGCCCGCAAGGTGCTGCGTGCCCCCTCCTCTTAGGAACTGTGAATAACAAACTATCATTTCGATGGCACTCATCTCCTGATCTGTCAGCCTTACTGAATCTCGAATTTTCTATTAATACACTATACTTTAAAACAACAGGAAACCAAAGTCTTCCTGGGCAGAAGAGAGAGTAAAGTATGGAACATTAGTTGCTGGGACCACACAGTGTGGGCAAAGTGACCTCAAGAAGGAGTCTCCAGTTATTCACCGAGAGAACAGCCTGATGTCTCACAAGCTGTTAAGTCTGCACTAAGGTTTTCAATCCAAACCTAGTTTCACTGCGTTTTGTTCTCACAGTAATGTCATACGAAACTGTCTTCACTTCTGTTCTCTTTCCTTAAATGAGTAAACATCTTTTTATCATCTGTACGAAAGGACAGCTTCACGTCAGTGTCAATATGTATACAAGTACTCAACACAGATTTAGCGAGCGCCTACTACATGCACCGTCCCGGGTCTGAAGGACACAGACAAAAATCTCTAATCACATGGAGTTCAGGATCCAGTGGCATAAGACAGACGGTAAACTAAATAAATCAGTGATAGGCTAGGTAGGGAATAGCAGGAAAATAAAGCATAAAAGGGACATAATGAGTGCCAGGAAGACAGGGAGTTCAAATTTGTTGATACTATTGAGGAATCATATAGATACCATAAAATTTGCTATGTCAACCCTGTGGCTTCTAGTGTATTCACAATGGTGCGACCAGCCCCATTATCGCTTCCGGGGCATTTTCATGACCCGCACCCCACCCCCAAAGAGCACACCCATTAGCAGCCGCTCCACAGCGCCTCCTCTCTCCAGCCCCGGCAGCTGCTAATCCGCTCTCTGTCTCTGGATTTGCCCATTACGGACATTTCATATAAATGGAATCGTACGGCATATGGCTTCTTTCAGTTAGCCTGGTGTTTTTAAGGCCCACCCACGTGTCAGCAACCTCATTCCTGCTGTGGGTGAATGAGGCCCCACATGGCTGTACCATAATTCCTTTATCCACGAACGTTTGCGCTGTTTCCACTTCTTGGCTGTTGTGAACGATGCTGCCGTGAACGTCCGTGTGCGTGTTTTGTGTGGACATGTGCTTTTGTGCCTCTTGGGAATGTACCTGAGGGGAATAGCCGGGTCCTCTGGTGACTCTACATTTAATTTTGGAGGAAAGAGCTCCATTTTAAATCAAGTGGTCAGAGGAAGTCTTGTAAATAAGGTGACATCGATACAATGACATCTGAAAGAGGTGACCTAAATAAGCCATGCATGGGGATGGGGGACGGGGGGCGTCCCAGGCAGCGAACGTCAAGATCAAAGGCAAAAATACACCTGGTGTGTCTGAGGACAGCGACGTACACCTGTGTGGCTGACACAGACACAATAAGGAG
>NW_011889051.1:863019-865628 GCF_000151845.1 Pteropus vampyrus
CCCCATTATCGCTTCCGGGGCATTTTCATGACCCGCACCCCACCCCCAAAGAGCACACCCATTAGCAGCCGCTCCACAGCGCCTCCTCTCTCCAGCCCCGGCAGCTGCTAATCCGCTCTCTGTCTCTGGATTTGCCCATTACGGACATTTCATATAAATGGAATCATACGGCATATGGCTTCTTTCAGTTAGCCTGGTGTTGGTGTTTTTAAGGCCCACCCACGTGTCAGCACCCTCATTCCTGCTGTGGGTGAATGAGGCCCCACACGGCTGTACCATAATTCCTTTATCCACGAACGTTTGCGCTGTTTCCACTTCTTGGCTGTTGTGAACGATGCTGCTGTGAACGTCCGTGTGCGTGTTTTGTGTGGACATGTGCTTTTGTGCCTCTTGGGAATGTACCTGAGGGGAACAGCCGGCTCCTCTGGTGACTCTACATTTAATTTTGGAGGAAAGAGCTCCATTTTAAATCGAGTGGTCAGAGGAAGTCTTGTAAATAAGGTGACATCGACACAATGACATCTGAAAGAAGTGACCTAAATAAGCCATGCATGGGGATGGGGGACGGGGGGCGTCCCAGGCAGCGAACGTCAAGATCAAAGGCAAAAATACACCTGGTGTGTCTGAGGACAGCGACGTACACCTGTGTGGCTGACACAGACACAATAAGGAGACCACGTGTCGACCTGCAACGCTGGTGTCCACCTACAGCGCTAACCGTACTTAGAAACATCACATTTAAGCGGCCACTCGTTAATACATTTTTTAGTAAATCGAGCTACATAGTCTAGCCTCCGGAACTTAACTTCTGAATTCAATTTCTCCATGGTGGTTTTCGTAACTGATTGATTCAGATTTCATTCCATTTCTTCCATGGTCCTGTCTTCTCCCATTAAGTTTCGTAAAGGAATATACAGAATTTAAGTGCCCAACGATTATATAACAAAGACGCAAGTCTGGAGGAGTCTCCGTCACGGGGCAGCATGTAGAGCTGCACCGCAGCCATGAAGGTGCACTAAGTCTCATCGTGGCCCTCCACTTTTCAACCCCGGCTAAGATAAGCGAGCAAAATTTCAGGGGTAGCTACGTGATCGCGGACACCAACAGGCGGCAATGGATCGCCTCTCCTTCCTGCGCTGACCAAACAGGAGAAGCGAAGAGCGAGTAAATGAGTTTGACCACTTGCTTCTCCTGGAAGCCTCGATTGCTGTGGCCGTCTCTTGATCTCACCAAGATGGCCTTGCGTTTGTGATTTAGGAGGACAATGGGAGTTCTAAAGAAGGAGAGTGTGGACCGCCAAGAGAAGCCAACTGGACACGGGAGAGAGCGGGAAGATGCCAGGGGAGGCCGCACTGGAGAACAATGTCGCAGCTAAGACACGAAGCATAGAATCTTTCCGGGAATAGAATGAGCAAAGCATTCCAGGAAAAAGAATAGCAGAGACAAATCTCAGGCTCAGGGGCAAGAGAGAATAGAGGACACGCACACACGCACACAAGCACACACGCACACACACCAACACGCACACACGCCAACGATGGCTCAAGCATGACGGGGAAATGCAAAGTGCAGAGCTTTGGAAAGCACAGCCTCGTCACTCAGGCCGCAGTGGACATAGACAGAGGAGTCTGGATTGCATGCTGAAAGCAACAGGCAGGCGACAAAGGATCCGGGCCGTGCGGTGACACGGGAAGGTTCGATGTGGCTGATCGAGATGAATTGAACGTGGGCCAGGCTGGAAGAAAGGAGCTCGGATAAAGTTCCCAGGTCTCTCCATGACATTGACGGAAGCATCCAGGACCAGCTGAAGGTGCCGCATCTGACTGTCATAATATCCAGATCTGAGTCCCAGCTCTGCCACCCACTCTCTTTAACATGCAGAACATAAATACTCATCGAGACAACAACTACACACACCAGGGAGCCGAACGTGACTCTCGAGATCAGACCAGCTCGAATTCAGCCACGTGTATACATAAATGCTATAATTATTTTGAAAAGAACCCATATAAAAAGGATTTGTTTGCCTTCCTTTCCCTGATGAGTCTTTCTTTTTTTTTTAACTTAAAAATTATTTCAATCAAATGAATGAAATTATGCCATTGACCTTAAGAGGCAAAGCAACTGAGAGATATCTGTATATGCACATGTTACGTGCCTACATAAACATACAATCACTGCAATTTTTCTCTCCGCTAAACTAACATTTCACCAAGATACTTTTTTTCCTTGGAAAATTCCCAATGGGAAACAAGTTTCTGTCTATGAATGAAACAGGAATTTGAGCCAAATTTAAGTAGCTCTTAAAGGACAGCTAACCTTAGGTGACATCAAGATTATACTGGCAAGAGCAAAGACTCTTTATTATATTCTTTTTTTTCCATAAGGAAATAAAACTTTATCTGCAGTTGGCATCTCTGAAAATATCTGCCATCATTGTCACTTACAAAAAAAAAATTTCCATTTCTTCGGTATATTTCTAGTTTCTTCCTTTTGCTTTTCCCAAGATGAATCGAATGAACTTTTAACCAAGAATAGACACCCACAGAGGAAGTGCTCTAACCAGAAAATGACCTTGATCTCTTGGAAACCACACCCGTCATCTATAA
>NW_011889051.1:867166-869294 GCF_000151845.1 Pteropus vampyrus
GAGAAGATCAATGGATATAAAACCGTAAGGAACACCGGATCCCCACAAAGTGTAGCGGGCTGCGTGGGTACACCAGCTGGTGGGCAGTAGAATGAGGATTCAAACCCTCTGTTTGGCTTCAAAGGTCAGGTTTATTTGTTACGACTATTTCTGGCTGCCTCCCCAAACAGGAAAGGCAATTTTAACTGCGAGAGAATCCTTAAGCTCTCCAGACAGGCTGTGGTGGGGAGGAGGGAGATGGGGATCTTGCCTCCAAAAGATTCCTCTGGCTCCAGAAAAAGGCTCCAGAATAGCCCAGGGCCTTTGTAGAAGTGTCCTTTACTCTGAGTCAACATACCAAGAGCTAGGTAATTAGTCTAAATCTCCATAAGGTGGCAATTAATAATTAGTTCAGTAGCAAAAGGTTGATCACATGGAAGATGTGGATAAATTTTTACAACCCAGCTGACAATTCTCTTATCTTTAATGGTAATGATATGACAAAATGGCCAGTGCCCAAGAGTTCTAGGCTGACTCAGTGGTCAACAAGCTCTGCTGACCCCACAGAGGCTGTCTGAAGAATGTAAGGATTCTCCCACAGTCGAAACTGCCTTCGCTGTTTGGGGAGATGGCAAAAAATAGCCGTAACAAATAAACCTGGCCTTTGGAGCCAAACGGAGGGTTCGAATCCTAGTTCTCAACGGCCATGTGCTCCTAGGCTGGCTACCTCACTTTTCTGAGCCTCTATGTCCCCAGCCAGAAATATAATTCTGTAAAAATAACACTTAGGTCTTAAGGTCGATGGAAGGATTAAATGAGACAATATATGAAAAATCTTTTAAAGAGTGATTGGCACATAGTAAACATTTAATAGCTATCAGTTCTCTTTTTTTCTGACCAAGAAATTCATTTAACATTCAGGCTCAAGGCGCTGTGCTCTAGGTCACAAAGATGAATGCCATCTGCACTCTGTCCCCAAAAACCTGCAGTCTAGTCTCTACCACTTGGTATTTACTCAAGAGAAATTTAAAAAAAAAAAAAATTGTGTATGAAAAGACTTGTCCACAAGTGTTTATGGCAACTTTATTCAAATAGCCAAAAATGGGAAATGATTAAATGTCCATCAACAGATGTATGAATCTACAAACTCTGCTAATCCCCACCGAGCAACGGCAAGAAATGAATCGCTGATACTAGTGCCAATAAGAGTGAATCTCCAGAACATTCTGAGAAACGAGAGAAGCTGGACAAAAAACAATAAATGGTTGTCTTACTCATTGACATGAAGTTCTAGACAGGAGCATCTATCGTGTCAGAAAACAGAATAGTGGTTGCCTGGGGATGGGGGAGGGGAGGGGTCAGGTGCAAAGGGGCACGAGGGACCTTTATGAGGACCCAAGTGTTCCGGATCTTGATAGGGGTGTTGGTTATGTGCATAGACACAGTTGGCAGAACTCATCACACTGTACACTTAAAATGGGTACCACGGTGTAATAAATATATCTGTCATTGTCTCCTGTTCCTGGCACAGAGCTCCTAAAACCCGTGGAATTTCCTGAGTGATAAAACTGTCTTTTGTTATCTATGAGCCCCTTTGGATCATGAGATGACCCATAAGGCATAGGGGAGACCTAGATAGCTTCAGATGAGAGCTGGTTGGCAGAAAAACCAATCGTGTGGTTAGAAGGTTGGAACTTTCGGCCCCACCCCACCCCTACCTTCGCAGAATGGAAAGGAGTTGCAGAATCACCAACGGTCAATGCTTTATTCTATTATGGCTATGTGACAAAACCCTGATGAAAACCTCATAAAGGCGAGTCGGAGGGAGCTTTCCAGGTGTTGAGCGTGCGCTCGGGACCCTTCTGGGCCTTGCCCTGTGCACCTGTTCATCCGGCTGTTCATTCGCATCTTACGTGAGACATTATAATCATAAGTATTATGCTTCCCTGGGTCTGTGAGTCGTTCCAGTGAATTGTCACTAGAGAGGGAGTCACGAGAAGCCCTGATTTTGTAGTCCACCAGACAGAGATGCAAAAATCCTCAGACCCCAGGGGTATCTGAAGTGGGGGCAGTCTTAACTGGCCTGGGCTTTTAACCTGAAGGAGCTGCATTAACTCTGGGAGTTAGTGTTGGAATTTACTTGCAAGAC
>NW_011889051.1:869344-877606 GCF_000151845.1 Pteropus vampyrus
TTCATTTAACATTCAGGCTCAAGGCGCTGTGCTCTAGGTCACAAAGATGAATGCCATCTGCACTCTGTCCCCAAAAACCTGCAGTCTAGTCTCTACCACTTGGTATTGACTCAAGAGAAATTTAAAAAAAAAAAAAATTGTGTATGAAAAGACTTGTCCACAAGTGTTTATGGCAACTTTATTCAAATAGCCAAAAATGGGAAATGATTAAATGTCCATCAACAGATGTATGAATCTACAAACTCTGCTAATCCCCACCGAGCAACGGCAAGAAATGAATCGCTGATACTAGTGCCAATAAGAGTGAATCTCCAGAACATTCTGAGAAACGAGAGAAGCTGGACAAAAAACAATAAATGGTTGTCTTACTCATTGACATGAAGTTCTAGACAGGAGCATCTATCGTGTCAGAAAACAGAATAGTGGTTGCCTGGGGATGGGGGAGGGGAGGGGTCAGGTGCAAAGGGGCACGAGGGACCTTTATGAGGACCCAAGTGTTCCGGATCTTGATAGGGGTGTTGGTTATGTGCATAGACACAGTTGGCAGAACTCATCACACTGTACACTTAAAATGGGTACCACGGTGTAATAAATATATCTGTCATTGTCTCCTGTTCCTGGCACAGAGCTCCTAAAACCCGTGGAATTTCCTGAGTGATAAAACTGTCTTTTGTTATCTATGAGCCCCTTTGGATCATGAGATGACCCATAAGGCATAGGGGAGACCTAGATAGCTTCAGATGAGAGCTGGTTGGCAGAAAAACCAATCGTGTGGTTAGAAGGTTGGAACTTTCGGCCCCACCCCACCCCTACCTTCGCAGAATGGAAAGGAGTTGCAGAATCACCAACGGTCAATGCTTTATTCTATTATGGCTATGTGACAAAACCCTGATGAAAACCTCATAAAGGCGAGTGGGAGGGAGCTTTCCAGGTGTTGAGCGTGCGCTCGGGACCCTTCTGGGCCTTGCCCTGTGCACCTGTTCATCCGGCTGTTCATTCGCATCTTACATGAGACATTATAATCATAAGTATTATGCTTCCCTGGGTCTGTGAGTCGTTCCAGTGAATTGTCACTAGAGAGGGAGTCACGAGAAGCCCTGATTTTGTAGTCCACCAGACAGAGATGCAAAAATCCTCAGACCCCAGGGGTATCTGAAGTGGGGGCAGTCTTAACTGGCCTGGGCTTTTAACCTGAAGGAGCTGCATTAACTCTGGGAGTTAGTGTTGGAATTTACTTGCAAGACACCCAGTTGGTGTCAGAGAATTAGAGAATTGGCTGGCATTGGAAAAACAGCACAGGTACATGTTATTACATAAATTAAACCTTGACGAAGTTGATTTAAAAAGAAAACCTGCAGCCAAGCACAGGCTTTTCAAGCTGTACTCTGAATTGAGTCCCCTTGGGGGTCGAGTTCCCAGTAACTACACTCAGAGCACCCCTCCTTCCACCTCATCTTTAGACCGGAGATGGATTTAAACAAAAAGCTCCATGACTTTAAAAAAAAAAAAAAAAAAATTTGAAAACCACTGATCTAGAGGAGAGAGCTGTCTGGTATGAATTAGCTATAATATTGACAGACAGAAAGTGATTCGTATCATGAGAGAGGCTAGTTAAGATGCTCCAAGAGGTCAGAGTATGGAGTAAATACTTTCCAGTGGGAATACTGAGGTGACATCGAGCTGGGCCTTAACACGCAGGTAAGGGTTAGGCACGTGGACATAATGGGGCAGGACACACCAGCTAGAACGAGCAAAGACTTTGATAGCACAGATAGGAGAGCACTGGGTGTCCATGCTGTTCTGATCATCTACGCCAGTGAGACAGTCACCTCAGCAAAGAACACATCCATTTATTTGCCTGTGAATCTGGCAAGGAAGGATTGTTCTGCCCAGCTCCCGCCCAAGGGCTGGAGGCGACAGTCATCTGAAAACTCATTCACTCACACAACTGGTTGGGCTGGTGCTGGTGGCCAGAATCCCACCCACAGCCTCTCAGTGGCAGGCTCCTCACAAGACTGTGGCTGGGGCCTAAGGGCCGGCGTTCCAGGAGAGAAAGCCAGGGGGCGCTGTATCGCCTTCTCTAACCTGCGCTGGGAAATCATGCAGCATCAAATCTGCCACATTCTAGTTATTAGAAATAAGGCACTAGGGCCAACTCGGTCTCAAAGGAAGAGAAATTAGACGGTGCCTTCTCACGGGTCTGGGAAAGAGGAGCCAAAGACAGTGCCTAAAAAGCATCAGGAAAAGACAAATACCCAACAAATAGAACGACGGGCAAAGGATACCAAAAGTCCATTCTCAAGGGAAAAAACACCAAAATATACAATAAATATATCGAAAATGTCTGCTCTCTCCAACAAGTAAAGACCCATACCTTGAAATAGCTTTCATCTCTCAAATTAGCAAATGAATTAAAAGTGTAGGCGAATTAAAACAATTACCTAAGAAATTTGCATGCTTTTGATCTCGCAAATAATTCTGCCTCCAGGAGGTCCTCCCAAGGAATTAACACGTGAAGAAGGTTATCACAAGGATGTTCCCTGCAGCCTGGTCTATAATCTGAAAAAGTCAATCTAAAAGTCCAACATCAGCAGATTTTTTAAAATTTCACGGTACATTGATACAATACAGAATGTCATGTGGGCATTAGATATGATGTCGCTGAAGAATATTTGATTTACATGAGGAAATATTCAGAGTCTAGGGTGACAAAAATAAAATCTTCAAACAGCATTTCTAGCATTATAACTAGAGAAATAATTCTATGGAGAAAAATGGTGTGGAAAATACATTATGATGATAATAATGGTTATTTCTGGGTTGACAGATTATGGATTTTATTCTTACCCTTTTGTTTATCTGTATTTTCTTTTATAAAGTTGATAAATATATATGACTTATGGAATAAAAACAAAAACAAAAAACACAGAATCTCATACCATAGAAAGCCTTTCGGGACCACTCTGAAATACCGTCGAGGTGTCTTTGTAGTGCCTTTGACTTAACAGTATTCTAAGGCTTAAATCTTTATGAGTCTAATTAAAAGCTAGAGAAAGATATCTCTGCTCCTTAGATGAAAATAAAACCAGGTTGTACTCCACTTTATTTTTGCTGACTTTAAAGAGAAATTATCAGCGTAATGTTTTTAATATGAGCTTTATCTTCTTCCCTAGGTAACTTTTGTTTCTTTCCAAGGGTAGATAAAGAAAACTAATTTGTTTTTATAAAAGGACCACAGAGAAACCTGATCTGCTACGAAAGAAAACCACAGTCCATGTTCTAGGACTAAGAGTTCATTAAATCATCCCCAGCTAGGAGCCTGAAGGAACCATCCTCTCGGCTAAAAATACCATGAGGACTGGTTACTACCCCGGCGGGTCATTGGGCAGCAACTGACAGCAAAGCCCGGAAGTGTCCTTTGGCACTGCTAAGTGGGACGCATCTAAGGTCAACCAGACTGCAAAAGGCAGAGGACAATTTTTAGTTTTTTTGGTTTTTTTGTTTTTTTCGCTACAATCTAAGATTTTGGATCTGAAGCCACTGACCAATTTCTAGAGCACTATGGGCTGTAGACAGTGGTTCCATTTCCTCTATAACTGGTGGCAGCCACAGCAAGCAGCCCAAGAACTTGAGAAAGAAGGAACGAAGAACTGCCCTCTGATAATTCACCTAAGAAACCAGCACATAATGGATCACAGCCAAGAAGGGCTGGTCACCTTACCCCAAGGCGCAAACATCCTGACCATGGCATCAAGTCTAAAGACAGAATACGCCAAACAGAGACGGCCCAAGGGGAGGCGCACTGAGGTCCGGGCACACACTGCCCACTGCCCTCCAGGCACTGTCCACGGGGCGCAGCCATGGTCAAGGACAGAGAGGAAAGGTTTGCTGGGAAGGCTGGTCCAGGTTTTGGAGTGGGACACTGGGAGATCTGAGTCCCAGCCTTGGCCACTTTCGGGCTGTGTGACCTTACACACTACTGAACTGAACGCCCCTCCCCACCCCAACCTCAGTTTCCTTATCTGTAGAAAGAGGGTGGCGGCCACCTTATCGGGTTATAGTAGGGATGATGCGAAGCCCTCAGCACAGAGCCTGACGCATAGCAGGCACCCCACAGATGTTAGCGAATAAAAATACTACGAAGCACAATAACCAGCAGCCTCATTTTAATCTCAAACTGCGAGTGTGATCCACCCACGTGAGCCAGTGACAGAAGGCGTCTCACTCCTGTGCTTTTATGAGTCCCCTCAACCCCCGCCATTTGTCCCTGACACTCATAACCCGACCATGCTACTCACACACACTCGACCCAGCCCTTTACAATCTGAATATTCCAGCCCCAAGAGCACTGCCGTGCCTTCAAACAACTTCCGGATTTCTACTTCTAGAAAACAACCAGACCTACTGATATATGTCAAAGATTTTGCAAATCGTCTTTTACTTACCGGAAAGTCCTTCCAAAAGAAATAGTAAAAAAGCCGAGTATCTTAGACAACAATTAAAGGAATACTTTTGTGAGGATCAGGAAGATATTTCCAAATATTTGGACATATGTTTTATGATAACTAAAAGGCTTGAAACAGGGACGGACACTCAGCCACTTAGGGAATTGGGGTTCTCTTGATACTTCTGTGAGGAGCTAGAACCATTTATAGGCTAATGGAAGATCCTGTGTGTTATCAAAATTGTCAGTAGGTAATCAATTACTGACTGAGTTCAGACCCTCCTGTGGAATGTAAAGGTGGGAAATCCAAACAACCGATTGTTGGTTTTAATGGCTTTGAAGAATGCACAGCATTTTGCCCCAAATAAATGATCCTGGATAAAAGCCTTGTAAATGACACACTAATTAATTGACCGATTGGTGTGGAGGTTTTGTGTGTTCGTTTTCCCTGTCTGGCTGACAATACCTTACGCCAACCTTCTGATTTCAACAGTGCCCTAAATTGTACATACTGTATGGCGGGGGGACTTCTGGGACAGTGACACTCTACCAAGAAGCTTGTGTTTTATCACCACCTAATGGCCATTCCCCAGTATTACAATTCAATAGGTCACTTCACTTAGCATGCTAGCACAGGTGCAACAGTTAAACTACTATTGAAAACAACATTTTAAATATTCTTCAAGAACCCGGGCAGGTCACAGGCAGGTCACGAGTATCTTAGACAACATGGCATCGAGTCTAAAGACAGAATACGCCGAACAGAGGGAACCTATAACCCACACATGGCTGACCTTGGCCTGCCCCCTCCCAAGAGGCCTCAAACCAACACACCCGGTGGCCAGCTTCAGACCACACCACCCAACCACCTCCACAAACAACACACCCAAAGACTGGAGTGAGCAGGCACCAGAGCCCCGCTAATGTGAATCTGGCTCCATGGGGTCAGGGGCCGGCAGCTCCTCCCCTGCTCACGGCCAGTCCTCACAGCCAATCAGCCCGAGGGTCAATCCCCCCCATCAATGTGCCAACAGCAACCAAGGCTCAACTACAACAGGAGGGAACCTACAATCCATACAAGGAACACAGCTGAAGCACCCAGCTCAGGTGGCCAAGGACACTGCATCACTGGACCACCCAGGACACCTACGACGTACAACCACTCTCCTAAGACTGGGAGACATAGCAGTCCTACTGAACACATAGAAACAAGCACAAGGAGGCCACCAAAAGGGGGAGACAAAGCAACATGTCCCAAATGAAAGAACAGAACAAAGCTCCAGAAAAAGAACCTAACGAAATGGAGACCAGCAACCTCCCAGATGCAGACTTCACAACACTGGTTGTCACAGCAGTCCCCAACCTTTGTGGCACCCCGAGTCAGTGCTCCTATGAGAGTCTTAAGGCTCAATGATGCAAGCGGAGCTGAGGCGGTGATGCCAGCGCTGGGCAGCAGCTGCAGATACAGATGAAGCTTTGCTCGCTCGCCTGCCGCTCACCTCCTGCCGTGCGCCCGGTTCCTAACAGGCCAGGACCGGTACCAGTCCACGGCCTGGGGGTTGGGGACCCCTGGGTTATAAAGATGCTCGGTGAAATTAGGGGAAGAGTAGATGAACTCAATGGGAACTTTAACAAAGAGATAACAAACATAAAAACAGATGGAAAACATAAAAAAGAACCAGGGAGAAAAGAATACAGTGCCTCTTAAAGGGCCCGCGCCCAGCCTTGCCCACTGCTCACTGATGGACTCGCTCGCTCTGAGCTCCAGCACCGGGGCGGCTGCCCAGAAAGCACCAGGGACACTCGGGGAGGCACTGAGCTGTCGGGATTCAGGGCAAGGCTGGAGGGGCGGCTTTCTCCAGGACAGAAGTGCTGGCAGTATCCATTGCTCCTTTGCTGGGCCCTCCCCTGCCCGGCGTGCAGACCCAGGCACTGCCATAGCTGCGTCGCCATCAAACTAGATAACACAGGTGGCTCCTCCCAGGTGATTCCCTTAGACCCCGCCTCTCTCAACTTGTGGACGCAGCCAAGCTGCTTCCAGTGGTTTATTCCATAAAAACAGGCTGTCTTGGCAATGGCTGCAAACTCTCCCAAAATCTCTCAAAGGCTCCAAAAACCCAAAGCAGCAGCACCTGGCCTCGGTGTGCCCTGCACCTCTTGCTGAGCCCTGTACCCCAGGCCCCGCAGCCGGCCTCGGTTTCTAGCTTGGCCTCTTGAGGTACCTATAAGCCCAGCACAGGTGGCAGCCATATGTGGATTCTTGGTAACTATTACCACGTGGCCCCAGAGGTACACGGGCTGTGGCCGAACTTGGCCTGCAGCTGGAACCCTCTCAGGCCTGTGCCAAGGGGCCCCACAGCACTCCTACTACATAAAGCCACTCGACTAAGATGGGGAGACTTAAGAGCCCTACGGGGAGACAGAAGAGCACGTCTCACGTGAGAGAACAGAACGAAGCCCTGGAAAAAGAACTCAATGAAATGGAGACGAGCAACCGAAGAGATGCAGAGTTCACAACACTGGTTATAAGGATGCTCAATGAACCTAGAGGTAGACAAGATGGACTCAGAGCTTAAAGAGATAAAAACATAAGAATAGAGATGGAAAGCATAAAAGGGAACCAGTCAGAAGTGAAGAATATGTTAACTGAAATAAAGACTGCATTCGATGGAATCAGTAGTCGACTAGATGAAACAGAAGAGCAACACAGCGATTTGGAATAGAAGGTATTAGAAAACACCCAATCAGAACGGCGAAAAGAAAAAAGAATTCCCAGGATGGTTTAAGGGGCCTGCGAGATACCAACATTTGTATCATAGGGGCGCCCGAGGGAGAAGAGAGAGAGCAAGGACTTGAGAATCTACTGGAAAAAATAATGATGGAAAACCTTTCTAACCTGGCATAGGAAATACACATACAAGCCCAGAAAGCACAGAGAGTCCCAAACAAGATGGACCCAAAGAGGCTACTCCAAGACGCGACATAATTAAAAGGTTAAAGACGCATAGATAATCCTAAAAGCAGCAAGAGAAAAGCAGTTAGTTACCTACAAGGGAGCTCCCATAAACTGTCGGCCAATTTCTCAACACAAACTCTGCAGGCCAGAAGGAATTGGCAGGAAATAATCAAAGTGATTAAAAGCCAGGACCTACAACCAAGATTACTCTGCCCGGCAAAACTGTCATTTAGAATCAAAGGACAGATAAAGAATTTCCCAGATAGGAAAAAGCTAAAGGAATTCATCATCACCAAACCAGTAGCACAAGAAATGTTAAAGGGACAAGAAGAAAAAGTGGTGGGGGGGAGGGGGAAGAGAAGGAATGAAAGAGGAAGAGGAGGAGGAAGAGGAGGAGGAAGAAGAAATAATAAAATGGCAATCACTAGAGACCTATCAATAATTAGTTTAAATGTAAATGAATTCATTCTCCAATCAAAAGACACAGGGTGGCTGAATGGGTAAGAAAACACGACCCACGTGTCCACGGAGAGATGAATGGATAAAGAGGTGGCGCATAGACAATGAAATCTTGCCATCTGCAGCAACGTGGGTGGTCCTAGAGGGTACCGTGCTGAGTGGACTAAGTCAGAGAGAGAAAGACAGATGTTGCATGATTTCACTTACATGTGGACTCTAAAGAACAAAATAAACAAACAGACAAAACAGAAACAAACCCACAGATACATTCTGAGGGAAGGGGTTTGGGGGTGTATGAAAAAGGGGAAGGGACTGAAAAGTACAAATCGGTAGTTACAAAACAGTCATGGGGATGTGAAGTACAGCACAGGGAACACAGTCAATAATATTGTAATAACTATGT
>NW_011889051.1:878906-884741 GCF_000151845.1 Pteropus vampyrus
CTATAAAGCCATCTGGCTACATGAAGGATTGTCTCTCAGCTATGCCATTTCAAACTCAATATTTCTTAATAATTACATGAAAATTGCATAACTCTTAAAGAATTTTACGTTCATAGTGAATAGAAATAGATTTAACAGTACATATGAATCTTTTACTGTGGGTTGGCTTTTTTTTTGGTGTAAGGATAAATAGGAGCATATTTTCCTTTTCAACCATTTTTCAGATAGAACGTCGAAAAGTAAACTTGCCGAGTTTCTTTTTCTCAAAAATGGGTCCCGATCCACGCCTTAGGAATGGGACTGGGGACATTAACGAGACTGGCAACAGACCTCTCAATAGCAACCACACGAGAAAATCAAAATCAAAAGAAAATAAAAGAGATCGCACCCCAAAAGATAACATTAGGCCTTAGAGTAGAAATCTGTGTGTTCAGAATGCGAAAAAAAAAAACTCTGGGAAAACATGAAATGACAGGCCAGGTTCACTGTGTAATTCAAATAAAGGAGTGATGAGACTTTCATGGTCCACTCGTAAATCGTGATGGCTACTCTGACCAGCTCTCGGATTTCCTAGAAATGTCTTCACGCTCTGAGATTTTATATTAGCTTTAATGTCTGAGCATAAGCATGTTCAGAGGGGAGGTTTGTACTATTCGAATTGGTCTTCGGTGCACAGAGCACTGCTAACCGTTAGCCAATATTTACAGAGCACCGAGATTTCTTGCCTCGTCCAGCTGAACGCTGCCTCCGCCCTTCACTTGACAGGTTCCGAGCTATCTTACCGAACACCTGCTGTGTGCTCACGTGCTCAGTCCCTCATTCTCCCTGTCTTCCCGATACCGACAGCCCCCAAATCTGTCTTATACGCATCAGTGAAGGCGTAACAGGGCAGTAAAGAGACTAAAAAAAATTCTTAATTTTAATTTTAAAAATAACCCTCATGCAGCCGAGCAGACTGTAAGCCTCGCTGCCTTAGAAAATAAACTGCTCTCTCCAATTCGGTTGCAAGGTCAACTGATGTTAATCATAATATGACATTTACATAGGTATTTGCTATATGTCTTGTAAAACCAGATATTTTTATAGTACTTAATGATCTTTAGATGTTTTCACTCGTACCATCCTATCTGTATGGCCCACGACATTCGAGCATGTCCCCCAAATCCTCAATATCCGCCATCATTAGATCCTATCACTATCTTATTAATATATTTATGTGGCACTTACCAAACTGTTAAAAATCACGTAATTATTTTTCATCGTCAGCAGAAGTTTAAAGCTACAAGGCAGCACGTGTACTTGTCAAAGACCCCGAGAGGAACTTCGCCGTTCCACGGTGTTCCTACACGAGTGTTCCAGTCGATATTTAACGCATAAAAATGGAACGCCGAGCTCTTATCACCGAATCGCTAGCAGCAATATTCATCTTTCATGAACAACAACCAGCTTTATGGTTTTTTAAAGTTCTAACTCATTGCCATCACCACGGGCATCAGTTGTCACTCTCCCCGTAAATATGTGCGCATAGTGGTCAGTACGGGACTCTGTGTAACAGAACGCTGACTCCTTCACGGAGACGAAGGTCGCACAGAGGAAGTGGAGAAAATAAACACGAAACCAGCCCTTCCTCAGCCGCCCTGCTTCCTGGGACCTCTGTCACCCATGGGCTTCCACGCCCCAGTGCCCGAGCCATGGGTCCGGCAGCGCTCACCAGCCCTGTGGCTGCAGGTCCGGGCCGTGGGAAGAGAGACACATAGACTTGAACTGGAATCCACTTCTATTCCCAAGTGAAGTGTGGTATAGACAGCTACTGCCATAAACAAGTGTTCAACCCCAGAACTGTGTGGGTACCTGGAAACGGTGAAGAAATAAAGCACGAAAATGCCTAAGAATCTTCTTCTCCTTTTTCGGCTTCCTCGTCCTCTGCTGCTTCTTCCGCTCCCTCCTCCGTCATGTCTTCTGTCTGATTTTAACAAAAATTACATCGTTACTGAGAAGTGTGAGAATCGACAGATACAGTAAAGAAAGGAGTGTGACATCTCGGACTAGACTTAAGGGCCTGCCGCGCACCCCGCCCACTGTCCGCCTCATCCGTCCCGTGCCAGGTGCTGTGTACCCATCATCCCCACAACCGCCGAAAGGGACTCCCTCCCTCGCCAACCGGGTGACTAGGAGGCAGTCAAACCAACAGCACTAAGCATCATGCAAGCTGCACAAACTGCCCTATTCGATGGGGTGGACAGGAAGAATGGAAAACACATCTAACGACCTGGCCCGAACTGGCTGGGCTTCCCTGAAGATACCTGCTCCACAGGAGGCTCAGACAGAGGTCCAGAGCCAAGCCCTCGTTCTCTATCCACCCCCGTTTGATAAATTTGTCTCCAACTTATTTTATTTCCCATCTCAGCAGATGAAAGGAGGGATTTCTGGGAGTGCGGGTTGCATCGGCTTCTTTATATCATGAACAACAAGGAGAATGTGGCCGAACTGCAACTCTCAACTTAAAGATGTTTTTATTAAGTGCAACTATTAAATATGCTACTGTACCTTTTCCGCTGCTGTCTCCCCCTCTTCTTCCTTAGGTCCATAAACAAAATTAAGAAAAAAAAAATATAAATTCGCATAAGTTTGAAGTTGAGTCTAAAAATGAAGAAAACTATACTAGAATACATGTTCATCAAAATGAAAGACACTAACTTCTCGGTAAAATATATAAACAGCAAAGACATAATAACTGAGCGATGCCTACTTATTTCGTGCATTATATTTCAAGCCCCTGGAATATTATGAGATTAAGATATTTTTCCATCGCTCATATATCTGAGAAAATAGAACTAATCAGTCATACTGCTTAATTATATGTTTAATTCTCTCTCTAGGTCCAGCGTATATTGGAGATCTATAGACCTAATTAGTAAAATTCAAACCATATACGTAAGCCATTCGAAATTTTGAACAAAACTATGTCCTTTCTGCCTTTATGTCCTGATAAGTATGCTTTCCCTTCAGCTTTGAACGAATTAATAAAAGTAGATCAAAAACTCTTCCTCCAACAGAACAAAATGATAACATTTCTGAACCACGCAGAATTCAAACGCTGATTTCTGGTTAAAGACCAATAAGGTCATCGCAGGCTCAGGCAGCTCTCCATCCTGCCGACCCACTGGAATTTCTATCTCCCCCAGATCAAAGTAACAGAACCAAGATATATCTCCTAAAAATGCAAAGAAATGAGACCTTCCCGTGCCTTCCCCCAAATGGCCATAGGGCAAAGCTCTCTGGGCTACCACAGAGCGCTACAATGTTCCAGGTAAGTGAACAGGGGAGGTCTAAAGAGCAGTCCCTAAGCCCTGAAGCCTGCGCCTCGGGCAGAGAGCTTGGGGAACCTCGGGTGGGGAAGGTGAGCACAATCTCGCAGGCCTGCGTATCCTCTCGCCCACCCCTCGTTCTTTAGACAGATCAGGACCCGGGACCACAGACCTAAGTAATTCGCCAAAGGTCACAGAGCAAGCAAGCAATGCAATCGGGACTCACTTCAAGGCTCCTGGTGCCTACTTCAGTGTCCTTCCTACTCGGTCATGCTGCCTCTCAAGGCCAGTGACAGAAAAGGCAAAATCATGGAAGGCACGTCACAGAGGACTCGCCACACTGTCACATTCCCCAGCCCTGCCTTCTGTTTTCAGCCAGTTCCCAAACAAAACTCAGATTTCTGAGACTGGTGTGTCAAATAGAGAACGGGAGAGCCCAATCCAGCCGGCCACAGCTGAGCCAGCCCAAGAGGTGCTCCCAGCACTGGGACCCTCCGAACAAACCCTCGCGTTGACCAGCGCTGGCGACACACCAAGTATTAGAGCTTAAACAACGTCCAAGAGAAAAGAGGCCTGCACTTGTTGCAATGCGGGTGTTGGTTCCTCGGTGACGTGGAGACAACGCCGCTCTCGCGTGGCCTGATTCTGCCCATGCCTTGTCCCTCCTCCACCCCGACTGTCTCCTCCTCGCCCGGCTGCAGCACCTCCAGCGTCCCTTATCCCCAGCCTGAGCCCCACGCTGCAGCGAGAGAGCGTTCTAAGACCACGAACTTGACCGTGCTGCCCTTGTGCTTCAAAACTTTCACCTGTTCAAGATAAATCCATCATCCCTAGAACGGCTGAAAGGCCGTCGCCACCTGGCCCCCCGTTCACGGCCCCCAGCCTCGTGCCTCCTCCCCATTCTTTCTTTCAGCCACGCAGACGGACCACAGGCAGTTTTCAATTGTCACACCTTCCAGGACACTGCTTAAAATATTTTCAACCAGACCTAGTTTGGGTATCCCATATCTGCTCCCATAATCTTCCTTTCCATATCCGTCTCCCTGACTAGTCCGCGAAGCCCTTGGGGCACAACCTGTGTCATGTTCATTTTCGGATCTCTAGGACCCAGCCACTGTCTGGAACCACGAAATAAACTCAATAAACGCATTAAGCGACTGGATCAATGAGTGTATAAAGCTGGCTATTAACTCTCGAAGAACATCAATTTTCTTCTTATCCACCTGAGATCAAATTAAAATTCATGATATGCAACTTAGAATTATCAACTATATAAGAGGTACATTTTTATAAATCCCATCATTTTTATTAACGATATTCAGCTGAAAGAGACGCATTAAGATTACTGTTAAAATGGGTTATCCTTAGAGCTAGCCTGGAGGGCAGCGGGGGTCTTACAGGAATAAGAGTCAGTCTCAATTCTTAAGGCTAGCTAGCAGCAATTACCTCGGTCCTAGGACTCCTGATCAATACCTGAATTGACCTTCATCTCTTGAAAGACGTGTTAAAGAAAGAAAGTAGTTGCTCAGAGAATTTAATAGATACTTAGCCTCAAAAGGTCAAGGAAGCTTTGAAGAAACTCGGGCATTACCACCCATCGCTAGTTCTACCAAAACACGAGCTCTGTGGGAACAGGAACTTTGGTCTCTTTCGTGCCCTGCAATTCTGCCTGGCACGTGGCAGCAACTCAATCTGTTGATAAAATGTTGACTAAATGCATCTATGCACACCACTCCTGCCTCTTAGAAGGAGCTGGGATATAGTAATTAAATGAAAACTTAAATGCCCATCCTTAGCTCACAGAATTGTAAAATATCAAAATTAGGCAGATCCTTACCTACATACAATGCTTGAATTGACTTTTCTGGTTGGCGGATAAATATATCGGCAAAAAGGTTTTTTTTTAAAGATAATTATAATCACATGGTCAATCAAGCCAAGGTCTTGCAAAATCTTAGGACAGGGTACAAACCATTCCCTGGACAGAGCTACACCTTAAAATTATTTCATCTGTTCTAAGACAGCTAGTCGGGTGAAGCCTCAGAAGTGGGAAGTCTTAGAACCTTCGCCAGCAGCTATTCGTGTGGGGAACTTGGCTGGCCAGGGAGGCAGGCTGCTGAGGTGGCACGTGGCCAGGAGTAAGGACAGGTGTCAGCCGTGGTGAGTGTCAGGCAGTGGCCGGTTAGGACAGGTGGCTGGTGCGAAAGGAAGCCAAGGGCCAGCCAGGAGTGGCCTGGGGCGGGGCCTGGGGATCAGGGGCAGGAGCCAGGTTCTCTCGACCCTCGGGCACCACAGGGCGTCTTCGGCCCGAGACTCGGGACCTAAACCCACGTCTGCCTCTAGAGGCAACCCAGTGGGGTGACGCACAGACCACCACCATGTACTCGACTGGGCCAAGGTCTTCGACAGTTTTGCAGAGGACTCGAGTTGGCGCAACTTGAAATCATTCCCCTTGATGAAAACCGAACACGAACTTCAACAAGCCTCAGTGTTTCCACCGTTCCCTGAGGTCCTCACGGTGTCCCCA
>NW_011889051.1:886326-896358 GCF_000151845.1 Pteropus vampyrus
CCCTGTGGAGTGTTGGGTGATGAGGAAGCACAGGGAGCACTACTGTTTAAACACAACGGGTTGGCAGGAGAAAATCCTTGAAGCCTCCTCAAGACGGTTTTCAACAGAGCCAGAGTTTTTATCTAAAAGACTTGGATTTATCTGGGCTGTAATGCCTAGAACCTACACGGATGTGGCCAATACTTGGAAGATGAATGTTAAAAAGGTAAAACACAATGATCTAACTGGCATGTGTATTACAAATAAGCCTATGTAGACTCAGGTCACTGTGGGTAAAGCTGAGATGACAAATAGCAGAGATGGCCTTCCTGGCTGAACTTCTCCAAACCAACACCAGGCCATAAAAGCAGACATGTAACTTCGCACAGAATGTAACTTTTAAATAAGATAGTTTTGTCTCCTTTTTAAATTTCAATGAATTTTCCTATGCATTCAATCCCAAAGTTAATCACATTATCATGTCATTTTTTATGCTATTTACTGAGAGATCATGATGTTTTTACTTATTGAACTGAATTAAAGTCAGTCAAAGAGCATGTATCAGTTATCAAATGGGGAAAAGTCAGAATCTGTCTTTATGTAGAATAAATATTATTAAAAAGTTGAAAAGACAGTTCGATAATGTAATAATGTTAATAATAACTTCATCTAAAATAAAAATGTCTTTTCCTTAGTCGTTTCTTTCATCACGGCCCATGTCAAAAAACAAAAATGATTTTTTAAGTTCCTATCAGAATTTGCGAGATGATAATTGACTTTGGAGAAGGCTCACAATCTTAAATAATAGTAACGAAGGGAAGCCCCAGTCCGGATGGCTTGTCACTTCATTGAACTGGCCTCAGGAGCCAAGAGGCTGAGAGGCTGAAGCAGACCTCGCCCCTGCTGGAGGAGGCAGGGTCTGACTGTCAAAAGCTACCTCGGCTCACGGGACCAAGGGGTTGGCTGTAATGTTTTTTATGTTGGTCTTTGTCTTAAAAGAAGCGAAACGAATCTCCGCACATAAATCAATACTACTAAAAGAGAGCTTTAGGACATTTACGCCAAGTTCAAATTATAAAAAGACAGATTTTTAAATTACAACATAATGCAACTATCATTATATTTAATTTAAAATTTATTATTTCTGAATTATATAGGCTGCCAAGAAACCCCATTTAACTTCTAGGTCAAGATGAAAGATTGCATCTTTCCTTAAAAAAAAAAAATAATTTCAAAGAGTCTTAAATTATGAACATTTTGAATTAGCATGCTTCCAATATGAGGAATTTACTGCCCTAGCCCCTCGCAAATCCAGGTTCCTAAAGATAAAGACCAATCGATGTCCACTCCCCAGCATTCCACAGCATGGCCACCGGTCTTGGACCATTCCTAGTCACATGCCCGGTGCTGGGAACAGAGTCCACCTATCTTAAAAGCTGTCCACATCTCTCTTGGAATCAAAAAATAGGTAAAAATACAAACCATCTGCATTCAGTAAACAGTCTTTGTGACAACTAGAGCAACACAGAAGCCCACGGAAATTCCCCCGTAGGGAAGCTCCCCTCACCCCAGATGCTGGCAGCCTCACCCCGGTCAGGCTCCCCTTCACCTGGGTCTCTCCCTTACCTGGCTCTCAGGCACATTCTGGGAATTCCTGGAATAAGGGCCCCTCCAGTTCGCCACTGTCCTAGCTTGCTGTTCTAGAACCACAGTCTTCTCCCCCTCCTCACGTTCTCCCCACCCTTTGTCCTGTGGTTCCTGAAGTAGAACCCCGTTTAGAATCCCGTTGCAGGCCTTGGATCAGCGGGGATCTGCAACTCCTCGACTGGACTCTGACTGATGTCGGTTTCCTTCCCCAGGCCTGCCTTCCATCATCAGCTCCTCTTGGCTTCCCAAAAAGACTCAGTGGACGAATGCTGGGAATCCGCCATCGCTCATGACAACGAATAGGTCCCTGGTTTTGGAAAGAACATAAACCCAACCTATCCTTTTCAACACAACAACAAATTACTGAAGTCTCGTCTAGCCTGTTCCTCCGAGCCTGGGTTCAGGTCCTTCCTCTGACTCCCTTTGAGCCCTCGACATACGTTGACCACATCGGTTAACCCGTTAGAAACAAATTACCAGCTTCTACCCGGCGAACCTCTCAGCTCCTTATTATCATGCTCACTCCTGTGTGCCCAGAAGGATTGCTGGCACCTGGTAGGAGCTCCATGAATACTTGATGAATAGAAATGAATCCAATGAAACTACGGTGAAAAAAGCAAACACTCACATTCTTTTCTTGGGATTCAGTAAGGTTGCCCGCATCTTCTTCATCCTTTTTCTGTGCCTCGTTTTCTCCACTTTCTTCGGTCTTCTCTGTTCCCTGGTTATAAAGGAAACACACAGTATCACTAACCCGAGATAAGCTTCCAAGGAAACAAGCAAACAGCAGACCACATGTGTTGTGGTTTTCTTTCTTGGATACACAGCACATAAATGGAGCAAATGTAGATGTCCTATTTGTTAGGTCACTTAGCTACTAGAGTGTAGGATTGTCACCCCTCAAAGCTACTGATGGGAGCTATCGGTGTAAGTCAACGGGTCTGATTCATGGGCATGGTAGAGTAATAAACTCCTAAATAAAGAGTTTCAATTCACTCATTTAAGGCTTAAGAAGAGAATGCCAAAGGGTTTGACATTTAGGCAGTTGCTCAGGGAGGCTTTATAACTTCAGAGATTTAAAAAGGTGATAGATATATACAGACATACATACATATGTACATGTGTATACATAGATGGATGATGGGTGGATGATAGATATATGCATACATGCATACATGTATAGACATGTACATAGATGGAAGATGGAGAGATGACGGATGGATAGGTGATAGATAGATGATTGATTGATTGATAGATAGACAGACAGTAAGATAGATAATGGGTAGATGGATAGATAGATGGATGAATGGATAAATAAATAGACATATTGACAGATAGATGATAAGGTAGACACACAACATAGATATAGAAAGATCAGCACCACGCTGACATTCTGAGGAAAGCTGTCTGCAGGACGATGGTGCGAGATACCAACTCTTACCTCTGTGGTACTCTCTGCCTCTCCCACTACATCGCCATTGGGAAGGGATGATTCATCCTCAGGCGACTTTGTCACCTGCATCACATAAATTGAAAATGTTTGAGGACTTTCTTGAAGATGACAGCTTGTACTTCAACATCGTTTAACTATTCAAGTTATGTTTGTCTTCATCCCTCATCTTATCTTAACAACACTGTGACCTCAGTAAGTAGGACAGTCACTTCCGCTCACACCATAGAGACAAGAAAATAAAGGCAGAAAATGTCACAATGCTAGTTAAGGGCTCTCCCCTCCGGTCTTCTGTTCTTCCGGCACCCCCTGTTCCCCACACATCGGGCCTCCTGTGTCTGATTCGGGCTCTTGGCTTTCCCTCCCGGTCTCTCGTTCTCTGCATTGTGGTTCACGTTGGAAGGATTCTGCCATCGAGCTCCTCAGACCACAGCGTGGGCCAAGGTGGTACCCATTCTCTGTCACTCATCTTGCAGTTTTAAATTAGGAAATCCCAGAATGTCCATTTCTGCTCCAAATTCGTGTCTTTTACGGTCCCCCTCAAATGTTTCTCCAGGTCTCCCACTGCTTCTTCCTTCCGCGCTCCTTCATCTGAAGGCACCTGAATCACCTGTTATATCTGTTCTTCCTCATTCCGGTTACTGGGAATGCTACCCTTATTGAAATGGTTTCATCATTACTCAAAATCGCTCACAACGGGAGCCCGCTAATCAGAAAAGGAGTGTCCAAACTTTTAATCACACATCATTTTTGGCTAAAAAATATTGCATTATCCAGATATATTATCTCTCTTATTCACCAGACTTGGATGTGTCCTCAGGGAGTATCCATCTTCCACTGGAAGATGTCGCCATGACTCCAACAGAGGGATTGGAAACCTTTGAGCAATGTTGGTATTGTTTTGGGATATCAGAACTTCCTGAGGTGGCTCCCACAAGGACACACTCACTGGGATGTATGAATTCTGACACTGAATAGTCAAGCCCCAACAGCGTTTTGTAAATGTAATGCTGTAACACTGTTATGACTGTACTTATCCCTGTCAGTTAGGGGGAAATCTCATTACAGATATAACTGGACACTTCCCACTGGTATCTTAGCAGTATGCCCCTGAAAAAAATAACATATAACAGACACCAATCCTAGTGCTTCTTTGCCTGATGGTACAGGTTATCAATCATAACTTCAGTTATTTGCTTTAAATGTTAACCCGATCATAGCTTTACTTCATTTCAATTTAGTATGTTCTAGGAAAGTAATTTTCAGTTGGGAATTCCCATCACCTACTCGTATAGTTTTATTAATATATAGATGCCTAGGATCCAGTCCACATCTATTGAATCCCATTACTTGATGTTCTTGATATATCCCTACCATATATAAGAATATGCTTGCATGCATGGTACATATGCTTGCTATATTCATAGTATAGTATGTCTCTGAATAATTGTTACATCAAGATTTTTCCTCTCTTCAACCATTTTTACGAATAAGATATGTTTGTTGTCTTTTTGTGAAAATATACTTAGTGATTGCGTTTATAGATTTTGAGTAAAGTATTTTTGGATTGACTTTACTATTTTCTTACATGCCACAGAGACAACCAAATTTTCTTGTCAGGGGCAATAGTTTTGTTTTAATTCTCACTGAGGCTTTCATACCTGAAAGTTATCAATAATAAACTAACCACAGTCATTTTAGGTCATTTGTCATGCATGGATATTTTTCTTAGCCTGTTTTACTTTGATGCTTTTCTGAAAGTTTTTGCAGTCAGCTGCAGGCCAGAATGATTCATCTTCCACGCGGAAGGACTACTCAGAGCCCCACAGAAAATGACCGTATGCCACGTCCTTGAGGGTACAGATCTCTTCTGGCAACACTGCAAGAGCTTTAAGACCACCCCAGTGGGCTAAGTCGGGATTTCCAGAACTGCAGTAGAGGAGCAGATGGGTTCATGAGACAACCAACCCCAGATCCTGTGGAGTAAGAATGAACTACGCAGGTCTGAATAAATCAGTGAGGGATGATGGTAGTTTTTGCTTGGAATATTGTCGATGTTATTTTAATATCTATACTATGGATATATAAGGAAGCCTTCTGTCTTTCCTCCTAAGCTTTTTATGAATCATAACAGCATAGTAGACCCAGATTTTGTAAGTTAAAATGAAAAGTTTGTCCAGAATTCAAAAATTCTCATTGAATTTTTTTGAGACAATGTAGGTATTCGCCTAGCTTCAGTAGGAATCTGTGTCCCTTGTTACCAGGGCATAACTGGAAACTCGTTATGCAACCAGGGCCTCGACTGGAATGTGGTTTTGAGAACGATGCTTGTTGGATCAGATACGACCAGATGCTTGTAAAGAACGAAGGTGGAGTTTATGGAGACGATGGAAGCTGATGAAGCCCTCTTGGGAAAACTGGCCTGGTGCCTGAGCTGGCACAGCCTGCTTAAGACAAGTCAAGTATTCTAAAAGCCATGATGCTGCCTATGATGTTTAGTATTGTTTTATGAGCATACACTTCTAAATAATCGTCAGGAGGGTCTATTTTTAGCCTTAGCAAGATTAATTTCCTTGCTGACTTCTCCACAATGTTGTTTACTACAAAACGACACTGTGACAAATAATATCACTTCCATAAATCATCGAGTGTCTGTCTTCCCAAAGGATACTTGAAGGACTTTCCCTGTGTGCACACACATAAACACCTACAAACTCAAGCAATGCTGACAACACCAAAGGTTCCAACATAGACTATGCTAATTAGTGGAATGTTTGTGTGCGAATCACCTCAGCTCCTTAGGCTTCAAGTTCCTCCTCTTGGAAGAGAAGGATCTGGACCGGATGGCCTCTTAGGTCTCTCTAGCCAAGTTTCCTAAGTCCATGGCCCTTTCTTCCACTTAGTTAAGGAGAATTTCGTGCATACGACAGTACCTAAGTACAAATCATGGAGGAATCTAAAAACTGAGATTCAATATTTTTTAAATGGGATAAGATGAAATAGCAGAAGCTGAAATAGATTTACATATATTACTATGGATATGTCTGAAAACCATGTTGTTTTTTTAAAAAAGCAAGTTGAAGAACATTCCAAAAATTATGATACCAATTTGGCATTAAAAATACAAAACAACATATGTATTGCCTGTGGAGTTAAATATATAGTTTTATATATAGTTTTTTAAAAATCAAAAAAAATGAAAATAAGAATAAAATAAAACATCTATGATGTTGGTGTCCCCAAGGAGGGGGGGTGGACAAAGCAACCTCATAGTGTCTCTGTAATGACTGACTCCTCCTCAATTAACAGGTTTAGTCTCTTCAAAATTTAAACCAGAGAGAGTCTAACTTCCTGGTCATGAGGCCAGCTGAGGCAGGGAACCAAACCCAGGACAAGGGGGTCTACATGAGAAGTCCACATCTTGAAAGGGAAGGCCCTCCTAGCCCCCTTCCCCAGTTGCTCCCAGAACACTGGCAGCCAGATTTACTCTCCATTTACCATCACCACCACCACCACCATCACCACCACCATCATCACCACCATCACCACCACCATTACCATGATCCCCATCACTACCATCATCACCACCATCACCATCACCACCACCATCATCCCCACCACCACCATCACCATCACCACCACCACCACCATCATCACCATCATCACCACCATCCTCACCACCACCACCATCACCATCACCATCCCCACCACCACCACCATCCCCACCACCACCATCACCATCATCACCATCATCACCACCATCCCCACCACTACTACCATCGCCATCACCATCACCACCACCACCACCATCCCCACCACCATCACCATCATCACCATCACCACCACCATCATCACCACCACCACCACCACCACTATCACCACCACCACCACCACCACCATCATCACCATCATCACCACCATCACCACCATCACCACCATCATCACCATCATCACCACCATCACCACCATCACCACCATCATCACCATCATCACCACCATCACCACCACCATCACCACCACCATCACCATCATCACCACCACCACTATCACCACCATCAGCCCACTACTCCATGAGATGGAAGATTCCTCTCTGGAGAAGCTCACCTAAACCAACAGAAAAAACCCACAGTCCAGGAAAAAGCCAACAGTTCATATTTAATTGTCCTACAGTGAAGCTCACCACACAGAATGCTACACCCATGGACACAGGACTTGCATTCAACTTTTCAGCACCTTGTTCTTAAATATGCATGGTCAAGAGTCACCAGACATCTGAAAAAAAAAATCTTACATAAAAATAAAAAGGAAAGTGAACAGAAAAAAAAAGGATACTTTGAGAAACAGAGAATGCAGTAAATTGAAGAAAATGTGTGAAAACAAAAACTATATTTAATAAACTGAGTTCAGAAAAATAATGAACCTGTATAACAGGAACAGGAAGCTATTTAATTAAAGGGGATATATACGGAAAACAAAAAAGAGCTTTCGAGAAGTAAAAACATGATAGGAAAAATGGCGGGGGCGGGGGGGGACAATAGAGGGAACATAAAATAGAAAATTGACGAAATATCCTAGAAAGTAGAAAAATACAAAAATATTAAAGTGAGAGAGAATAGATAAGAAAATTGGAGAAACAGTCCAGAAGTTCCAACATCAGATAAAAGCAATTCCAAAAAAGAGCAAAGAAAAGAAAATGGAAACTAAAGGGAAATGAGTTACCACAGAAATGGTACCTCCAACATTTTCCAGAACTGAGGGGCATGATCTTCCAAATTCAAGGGCCCAGCACAAGTAATGAAGAAAAGATCTACTCCAAGCACCTGGTCTGACACGCAGGGTTTGGGGCGGGGCCTAACGTTTTTTGCAATAATCCTTGTAGCATGATTTGACCCTTACAATATTCTACACGTTATTAACAATATTAACTTGATAAAAATAATAATAATTTTTTAAGATTCGAAAAACAATCTTTTCATAGAGAAAGGAAAACACACACTGGGTTACAAAGATGCGCTTAAGATGGAAATTCATCATACCATGTTCGCTCTTCAGAGCACAGTAAAATTAGGAACAAATTTTTAAACTAGAATCCGATGGTCCTAAAATCAGGGAGATTATACATGTTCACCGCTGGTTCAGTGAAGCTGGTGAACCATGTCACGGCCGGGTAGATGTTATAACCTATCAGAAGATAATCTGGTGTCACATTTTAAGCCCATAAGAATACTCATGCACTTTTGTCTGTCTCACTAAAAATACTACTGGGAATGTATCCTAAGGAAATACTCCAGAAGAAAGAATGCTATTTTGTGGAGACAATCACTGCAGAGTTCTGTATAATAAAAAAATGTGAGCAAGCAAATGTTCAAAAACATTAGCCTAGTAAAGAAAATGATGACACACCAATGTAATAGAATATTCTGTGAACTATTTAAATGACTATTATTATGAGACTGTAACGGCATAAACAAGTTGATGATACAATAATAAAGATAAAAAAGAAAGGAATGAGTAAGTCAATTAGGATACATCCATTTAATAAAGTATTAGACAAAGTTTTAAATGAGCGTTACGAAGACTTTAGCCACATGGAAAAAAATTTAAACGTTATTAAAAAAAGAAATAAAAAATAATAATAAAGAACATTGCAAAGGGGAAAAAAGAAGAAAACATGATTTCTGGGATTTGCTACGAATAGGAAGAAAACACATTTCTCTACTGCTGCCCTTCACTGTGACTCGGCAGAGAGAGTGGCTGACCTCGGCCTCTACTGTGAGAACTGCTCCGACCCGGTCACTGCAGCACCACGCACTCCTGGTCTCCCCCTCCACGGCGGCCCCCTCCTCATCCTCTACCCAGCTCTAAGCTCGGAGCACCCCCGCTGGCTTCCTCGCTGTCACGCTCTCTCATTACATAATCTCCCATCTCCCATGACTCCGACTCCATCTACATGCTGGTGGTGGCTTCCACACGTGCAGCTTCGATCAGACCTCAATGAGACGATGATCGCCCCGCAATTGCCCATCTCACTTCCGCACTCGGTGGCTCATTCAAATGTAACGTCCTCCTGTAAACGCGGTCTCCCATCAGAGCCAGCGTCTACACCCATGGCTAGCAGTGATCATTCATTCCATTCTCACTGTCACTTTCAATCCATCAGCAAGTCCTATCAATTCTTCCTCCAGAACAGACCCTAAAATCATCCACTCCTGTACAGTTCTCATCCCCCCACCCTAGTCTAAGCCGCCATGACATCTCATCTGTGTCACTGTAATAGTTTGCACTTCTTGAATCCATTCATCCCACAGTAGCCAAAATGAGTTTTAAAGAAGGAAATAAGATTACTTCTCTGCTTAAAACCCTTACGATGTCTCCGCGGCACATAAGATAGACTCCAGAGAACTGCTGTGGCCCGTGGGCTGTCCATCTGCTGCTCCCGCCTCCAGTGGTGCCCGCTCCCCGCGCGCCAGCAACGCAGGCCTCACGGCAGGCCTCAGAACTCTCCGAGCGCTTTCCCGCCCCAGGGCCCTTCCGTTCGCTCTTCCCTTTGCCTGAAACGCTCTTCCCTTCACACTTCCTTCCCATCTTCAAGACACAGGTGTCCTAAGTGCCCCCACCAAGAAACACGCCTTAACGCTAAGACACCATCTCTTAACTGTAATAACTAAACTAACTGAAATAACTAAGCTAAGACACCATCTCTTAACTGTAATAACTAAACTAACATAATCCAGTTAACAAACTCCTATACCAACCTCCAAGACCGAACAAAAAAGATGAAGGAGCACGTAATAGCCTTTAGCACTTTTTTAAACTGTTAAGAAAGTATATGAAATATGGTGCATTTAAGTTGACCAAAATCAGAAAGGTTTTTCATTGAAAGGGAAAGTGTTCCTACAGAACACTTAAGGAACTATGAAATCTACATGGTACCATTTGGAGAAGGCATCAGTGCA
>NW_011889051.1:897828-899045 GCF_000151845.1 Pteropus vampyrus
CAAGAGTTTCACATCTTTGGCTGCTTCCCTTATAATTTGGCCCTGTGGATTTGGACCTGATCAGCAGAGACTAAAACAACACAGGATTTCTTTCCTGTTACTATACTAGCTTCTAAGGGCCAGGATCCAACTCAGGCCCTTCTGACCCCAGGAGCCACAAGATTATAGAGGGCTTAGAGCGGAGCTTGTTTTGGCAAAATGGGAAAAACTGTGATGTGAAACCTGGTAGTCATTTAAAATCTGAAGCTCAGTGAAGCTCCACCCCCCATCCCAGTCTGCACTCTGCGGTCAGTTCTCCACCGTTTGGGTCCAGCCCTAAACCAGCTCTTCAGTAGTGTGGCTGTCAACAGCTCAGAAGAATTTCACTTTTTTATCATTAAAACATAAAAGAACTTCCCCCAGATGACTTTTTTAGTGCCAATCTTTGTCATCAGAGGCACCATGCAGTTTCAACGGTTACAGAAAGGCTCAAGCAGGAAAAGGAATTTGACCAGCCCGAACAGGATGATACTCAAACCAACTCAGCTGAGTTACTGCTGACCCCACGCTTCTGGGTGTTACAAAGCTTGAAACCAAACACAGGCTGCTTCTATTGCGAAAACATTATATATTTCTGTGCGTTAACCTTATCCAAAGCTTTATGACTTTCCTACCTGTCACCCCAATTCTCCGGTGATTAATTTTATCCTTTTATACTGAATGCATTTATGCATGCTGCCTCAAATCTCAGCAGAAGCAGATTCCAGGCCTCAAAGAGTTCCCACCACAAATAAAGTTTAAAAAACAAGCACTTCAAAGTCAAAAATTACAAAACAGATAAGGAAATAAAACTACAATGAATGAACACCAGCAGAAATTACAAAAAGCAGAATCAGGAATCAGAATCGAATATTGGAATTATTGGGCAGAAAATATAAAATATCTATATTTAATATATTTAAAGAAATGAAAGAGAAGCTTTAAAACACAAGATAAAAAACAAACTAGAAAGAACAATGAATAAATTTGGAAAAGAACCAAAAAGTGCTCCTAAAAATTAAACTGTAATAACTGAAGCGTAAAAATCTAACAGCTATTGATTAAATAGCTAATCAGATACATCAGTAGATAAAATTAGCTAAACGGAAATTTTTTTAAAGAAATTATCTAGAGAGAGAAAAAAGAAATGGAAACGAGAAAGAAATATTCTTATAGAACAACAGAGTGAGAAGGTCCAA
>NW_011889051.1:900370-903763 GCF_000151845.1 Pteropus vampyrus
CGGAAATTTTTTTAAAGAAATTATCTAGAGAGAGAAAAAAGAAATGGAAACGAGAAAGAAATATTCTTATAGAACAACAGAGTGAGAAGGTCCAAGAAAAATCCTACTGGAGCTCTGGAAGAAGCTAACAGAGACAGTGAGGGACAGCCATGCTCGGACGGATAATGGCTGATAAGTTTCTGGAGCTGTTGAAAAATACTCATACTTGGACTCAGGAAGATAGACACAGTAGAAAATCCTAAACTAGATAAATAAAAAAGCAGCAAAGATGAATAACTATGAACACCACCAATAAACATGGATGTACCTTTAAAATATGTCGGTGAAAGAAGCAAGACAAAGGAGAATAAACATAGCATGAGTCCATTTATATAAAGCTCAAAAATAGGCAAAACAAGACAACGTATTGTTTGGGTATGGATACAGGGGAGATAAGGGAAAAGGAAGCAAAGGGTAAACACGAAATCCACTACGATGGCTGCCTCCGGGGCCCAGGGAGGCGGACGTGACGGAGAGAGGCACACACGGAATTCTAAATTTCTTGAACTGGGTGCTGTGCACATTCATTTTATTATCTGTCTTTAAACTATATATTATCACGTGACCTATTTCATAATACATTTTTAATGACGTGAAGTAGCTTGTTCGGTAACAGCATGCTGAGGGAGTCCTCCTTCCTGCCCTCCCTTGCAGTCCTGAGGACACTTGCCTCTCTGAGAATGGCCAGGGTCCCCTTTGATCGTGCTCAGGCCCACGCAGGCCCCCCAGGGCTAAGACGCACAGACTCCACTTGGCATCGACGGCCACGTCTGCAACTTCCTCTGCGAGGAGGGTAACCAGGCCTGCACTGTGCCCAGTTTCCCGTCGGTGTCCGCTTTCTCTAGCTGACAGCTGTCTGCCGTGCCCTCCGGATAATCTTCATCTGTTCACACAGAGCAGCAGGACTGCGGACCAGAAGGGACACAGTGGCCCTCAGAACTACCCCCGACGCGCAGTCCTCTTGCGGCCCTGGTTCAGAGAAATCCGCTGCTTGTCCCTGAGGGTTCCTCTACCTGCTGCCATCATCAGGTATGGCATCTGGGTGACCATTCGCGAATCCTCAAAGATGAGTGATTCTACTTAAATAACAGAGTTATTTTTACATTTCAATCATATGGAAAAATACATCAACTGACCGTCCAGATTTATGCCATTTTAAACGTGACACGTCCTTCAGTATCTCTGATTTTCCTTTTAAAATCTGAGTCTATAATACAAATTACAGCTTTTACCTACTTTCTGGAAACAAAGCCCTCTGTCTCATTACTTCGCTTTGTTAAGAGCATCCTTAGACTGCAGAAAAGCAAATTCAGCAAAGGTGCTAGTAAGACAAACTACTAATACCTCTCTGAAAGAAGTTAAACATAAAATAATTTGTATACTCATCTCATTAGATCCATTCTTGTAATGAGAAAATACATCTTAAAAATAAAAGTCTTTTCTCTTACCTAGGAAAACTTTCCTTTCTCCCCCACAATTAAAATGAAAAAAATTCCTAGACCACAGCAAAATGGGATTTTAAAAAATGCCTTTAAGGTTTTATTTTTATAGCAGAAAATCATGGCAGAACTTTGACCCACGAGTTAACATAGGTTGGAAGCTACTCACTTCAATATTGTCTCTACTAGAACTAGACTTAATTTGAAAGGACAGTTAAAATAAACAAAAGTAAAAGATTTAAAATCCTACTTTCACTGGAAAAGTACTAGAAACAAACATGAGATGATTCTTTTGATAATTCTAGAGTACAGAAAGCTTTTCATATAAAACCTCGGGTGCGAGAACCACAAAGAATAAAAGGTTAATAAATTTGTCTACGCAAAATATTTTTAAGATCTGTATTCCAAATAACATCGCTTTGAAAACTCAAAGGACATATAAGAAAAGTGGAAAAATATTTGTAACATCTATGCGAATGAAAGGACTACTTTCCTTCATAAGTAAAGACTCTTACAAACCAATAAGCATTACCTCTAACCCAATAGAAAAATAGCAAATCATAGAAAAAAAACAGGAACACAGGAAAAGATGTTCAGCCTCATCCAGAAAGACAGAAATTGTAGTCTACTCAGTGAAAATACGTTTTCCATCTACGAAATTGGTAAAGGTCCAAAAGTTTGCCTACACAAGGTCATCAAAGCCACAGGGAACTAGCCACCCTCAAACTAGGCTGCTGGAATATAAATCGGTTCAACTGCAGTTCAAGGCCGTTTGTCAAATCTATTGAAATGTGAGGTGTATATGCTTCAGCTCAGCGCATTTTCTAGGAATTCATCCTTCACATTTGTGCTCATAGTGGAGAGAAAAATCTATATGTATGAAGAGGTTTGTGATAACGAAAGACTGAAAACAACCTTAACGTTCCCCATTACAAGACAACGGAATGTCCAATAAATGGTCACATACAATTGAACATTTTGCAGCCATTAAAATAAGGAGTACATGCAGTTATGCAATGATCTATGAGATATGGTTATTAAGTGAAAAAAAATGACAAAATATGTATAGCACACTACCATTTTTAAGTGATAGACAACTGTTGATAGGAAATTTCTGGTAGGCCAAAGAAGAAATTGCCAACACTGGCTGTTCAGAGCAGGACGGGCTACATAATTCGCAGGGCCCTGTGCAAAATAAAATCATGGGATCCTTGTTCAAAATGTGTTACGAATTTCAAGATAATGACAGCAGAGCATCAAACCAAGGAGAGAGCTCTCTTGAGCACGGGGCCCTGTGTGACTTCCCAGATCACAGGCCCACGCAGCCGGCCCACCTCAGGCGAAAAACAGACTGACAGGGGTCTGAAATGGGAGAAGAATAACTTTCACTGGAGGCCCTTTTAAGCCATTTTAATTTCTCAGTGTGCACATGTATTAACGTTTTGATTATCTTTTTAATTTTATAAAAAGATAATATAAAAATTGCCCACCGCCACTGCCCCCCAAAAAACTTTACTCTCCTTGTCCTTATCCAGAAGAGCCACAATTCTTGAAGGTCTGTGGGGAGGAAGGAGGGCCGGGAGAGGGTGGGAGCTGGGGTGGAGGGGAGGGCCCTCCTGTAGAGGAAATCCTCTCTGCGATCTAGAAGCCCCGCCTGAAACCCACAGGCGAGCTGGACTGGGCCATGTGCTCTACTGAGCAAGTATCTGCCACATTAAGACTACTGAGAAAACTCCCGCAGCCACAGGACTTTGAGCCAAGCCACCGAAGAAACCTCATAGGCCCTGTAGCAGGTTAAAAAGCGGCCCTACAAATCCATGTCCATCCAGAGCTCCAGAAAGTGGCCTTATTCGGAAATAGGGTGGTTACAGATGTAATTAGTTACAATGAGGCCATATTGGATGGGGGTGGATTC
>NW_011889051.1:905463-910258 GCF_000151845.1 Pteropus vampyrus
AGTTTTAATGCCAAAAAATAAACAAGAATTGGTCACAAAGAAAAAAGCTGATTGGGAGAAGAGAAAAAAGATTATTTACTATGAAACTCAAATGCCAAGTATACTCATACCAAAAGGCACTGCATTCGCAGTTATGAAAATAGGAACATGAGTCACGTTGAACCAAAGGAGCTTTAGAAATAATACAGAAAAGTGAAAAGCCCACATGGAGATTATAGGAAGGGGAAGGACAGAGAAAAAGCTAGAAAAAGCAGGTGGATATTTCTCCCAGCACATAAAAGTAACAGTAAAATAGCCCTGTTCTCCCACAGATTTCTCCTTTCTCACGCACACCCAGCTCCGAGAGAGAAGGCCGAGCTCCCCTGTCTCTCCCCGCGGTTCACGCGAATGACTGAATTTACTGCCATTTCTTATGCAGGCTGCCACCTCCTGGAAAGCTCAGAACTCTTTCCCAGAGATGACTGCAACCATTTTCTCTCTTCGTTCAAAGAACTCACTGCCAGACACGCATGACACCCTCTTCAGCAAACATGGGTAAACGAGTTACAGCAGACTCTGGACCACATTTTAAGAACCTCTGGAAGAAACTTCCAGAATGATCAATTGAATGCTCTATCAACACTTATTGACTCTACTCTGCATGAGACGAGACATGAACAGATTCATAGTCTGCTTATTTGGGTGGAAAATAATGTAAAGAACTCATTTCTACAATCTAGATACACAACATGCTAAAGATAACGAAGAGGCAAAATATGGTCACTTCCTAAAAGATTAAAATTTTAAATAAGTGCTTTCTTTGACATGTAAATATCTAATATCTTAATGTTTAAGTCCTCCACATAGATTATCTCCTAACAAAGAGGAAGACGAGTCATCAGGAATAGTTTACAGGGCGTGAGGCCCCTCGGTCTGTCTGTGTGACTTGTTTATCAGCAGGGGGGGCTAGACTTTGAGGATTCTAAGTAAACGCTGTGGAAGGGACATGTTTATCCTATACCTAATGTCTAAATTCAAACCCTCGTTTGGTTAAAACCTAATGTTTCTCCCAGAGACTTATGTACCAAAAGGTGACTATATATAAAACTCATTTTTGCCAAAATGAGTAGTTCTCCCAGTGACTCGAATATAGTTTCTTTCATACTATAAGGAAAAGTAAGTCACATATGGATGCTTAAGCCCTGGAAACAAATCACTTGATTGTATGTATTATATTAATTATAAACATAATAGAAACTCATATTAAATAATTTTTAAAATTTTTTAAAAATAAAGTAAATGTAAGTTATATATAAAATTACATATGTTACATATACACATATATAAATGGTAATCACACATTTTCTTTTTAAGTCACATTAGATCAATAAATGAAAGGCTGCTATTAGTCATAGCATAACACTTAATCGGTAAGATTCATGCCAAGATATGTATTTCAGCTTGGGTCAAATGTAGATGAAAAATAAAAATAAAAATCATACAGAAAAGGGTGGAACAATGGAATTTTCCTTAGGCTTCCGGCATAAGCACTCAGACACATTCCTGAGTGTCCCGTCTGTCAGAACCAGAGCAGGATCTGCCCCGACCTTCTGCTCCTCCCCGGGGACTATACTCCGAATCCCACAGATTCGTGACTAAATTTCTGAATATTATGAAATCCCATCAGACCTGACGACAGGTTGTTGGACTAAATCGTTACCTTGTTTATTAATCAGGTTTTTTCCACATACTTTCCAACCTGCCCACGAATTGTTTCTGGCACTTTATGAATCACTTACTCCTACAGCAGGGAACGCTGCTGTTTCGACGAGTAGAGGCGTCCTCATTGCAGAAACGCCTTCGGTTAATATTCCAAAGGCCACGTGCTTTATTCTCTCCAAACCCAGTTCACTTCCTTCTCAAATCTCCCAGGCGTGAAGCAGCCGAGGCCAAGGCCCACTACCAACCCGCCGCCACCAACACCATCTCCACCTCAGCAATCCACTCAGGACTGTAGGTGGGGTGAAAAGGGGCTGCATTTTATCCCATGGTTTCTGAACAGGTGAGAAACCTTTCCCAAAGTCCTGACTTGTGTTTCTTCTGTGAGAAAGTCAAACAGATGGAGAAAACGGAGGGATGTGTTTCCCACGATTCCTCGCAAGACAAGCAGCTGTGTCTTTGTGATACTGTGTTTAATGCTGTTGCTGAAACCCACCCAAAGAAAGAGAAGAAAAATTAAGCCAAGCCTCCCTGTGCTTCCCAAACACCAGTAATTTAAACTGGGCTAAAGGCATCACTCACGGGACTGTTCAGCGCCTGCGAGTTCTGCCTGGGGCTGGGGACGGGTCTCAGGATGAGCCCAAGGAGGGAGAAGGGAGCAGGGAACTCACCTGGCTGGCCTGTCGCCTTCGCCCACACCCCAGTCCATTCCGCCCCAAGGGAGCCTTTCCCCTGTAGTCTCCCCCATGGGGGGTCTCTGTTCAAGGAGCGCCACGGGACCCTGGGTCAAAGTGCAGCTATTCTCCATGTGTCCTCCTGGGCTCACTCTCACTACGCGTGGCAGTGGCCCCCAAGGGCGCCTCCCCTTCATGGCCCCAAGGGAGGGGTGTGCACAGCTCCCCACCAGCTCTCACCACAGACACCCTCTTGCCTTTCTCGCCTCCAGGGTGCCAGGGCCCACACAGGCCCCACAGGCCATGCCAGCTTTCCCAGCAGCCTCCTGGAGGATCTGGGGGTCCTTGGGATCTGTGTCCTTCAGAGCCTTTGGGACCTCAGTGTTGGCTCAAAGAGGTCTGTTCTCCTATGCTGTTCCATTTACTCAGAAGAAAGTGTTGTTCTCTGTCCTGAAGTCACCCGGCCACTGTCGGTTACAGTAAGGTGTCGGAGTGATCTTCGGGTCACTTGCTTGGCACCTCTTGTTTATTGTCTCGTACAGTTAGGAGCCTTTCCAACTGAGGTCACAGTGGTGTAGTGTAAAGCACCTGCCTTTGAGAGTGAGACGACCCGCGTCTCCAGGCGGGCTCGGAAGGCTGGCGTCTGAGCAGGGGCTCTGCTCTGCTTTGCCATGGCCTCGTAGCGAAACGACAGATCGGAGCCTCCCTCCTCACGAGTCTGAGAGGTGAGGCAGGCGATGCCTGGAAAAGCCTTTTGTACTACAAATGGAGAATTTGCTCCGTCCGACACCAGGCAGCACAACTGTCTCATTAACCCGTCTTGATCGCCACCTTAGGTGAGCACTCTGATCATTTCAAATAACAAAGCTGAGGCGCCAGTGGGTTAAAGAAGTTTCCAGGGCTCACACCCTGATCGACCTAGTTCGAGAGCCATGTTTTCCCCCGCTGTAGTATCCTCACTCAAGGCTGCAGAAAGGATGGAGGGACCCAGGAGCCACCAGGAGGGTCTGTCCTGAAGACTTCGGCTCCAGGAGAAACAGTGAGGACTGTCCTCTCTCCCTTCGTCCCCTAGTCCACTGTGGCAGTGGTCTTTAGGAAGAGAGGAGGGTCACACAAGAGACACAGGCCTGTCCTGTTCCCAGGATCTCTTCACCCAAACTGCGTCATAAAAACCTGTAACCTCACTCTAGCGTCAACTGCGAAAATAGAGATGTGATGCACACTGCATGTGTGTGATCCCTCACGAAGAGATCGCGGTTCGTTTTTTCCTTTTTTGTTTATCTCGTTCATCTACAGAAATCATGATGCCCTCGTTGACGAGGTCACAGACAAGAATTCAGTTTTTAAGTATATAGGCTAAAGAAATAAATAGTAAAGGTTTTATAGACCGACACTGCACACACAGCGTAAGTCCTGGCAGCTGCCCTGAGGTTCTCCTGCAGAGAAGCTTCTGGGTAAAATTGCCCCGCCCAGGAAAAATCATCAGCACTGACGCCATGGCAATAATCAGTCCTTGTTCTTTAGAAATTCTTCCACTTATCTGGCTTGGAACAATTCTTCTGAAACTTAATCATCATAGACTGAGAGTCATTAATATTAACTAATAATTACAACAACCACGATAGTATTAATATTAATTAACGTTAACTAACAATTATAATAACTAATAGTTATAATAATTAGAATATTAACTAACCAGAGCTAATAATTACAATATTAACTAATAATTATCATATTTACTGAGCGCCGATTGAGCACTTGACACCACGCTAGGCATCCGCACGCGTTATTTCCTAAGTCTTCCTGACAACCCGTGAGATGAGTACTATTCTTTTTCATTTTACACGTAAGGTGACATAACTTTCCCAAGGTCACACAGTTCTAAGTAGCACCAAGACACTTGCTAAGGGAAACGGACTTAACTTGACTTTTCCAAGATCCTGGAATCAACTGTATCCCTCCAGATCCTTCGACGCTAACTAAATCAAGCTCCCCAACCTCAGGAATATAGAACATCGAATAACCCTAAGAAATCCATGTTTATTCATTGTCTCCGGAATCATGCGTGGGGCCACTCCGACCTGGTCTGCAGAACTTGTAGAAGATTGGCAGATGAGTGGTAAAGTTTCCAGCAATGAACATTAGCACCATTTTCCTCAAAATATTATCTTTTTATCTAAATAATCCAAAAATGTGTGCTCATTATAGATCAACTAAAAGTTTCTGAATTCATCAACAGCCATGAAAGACTCTGCAGAGTTTTCACAGTTAGAATTTTTCCTCATCTTTTTCTGTTAAAGGATGTTCTAGAAATTATCAGTTGCTAATGTTCTAGAAATCATCAGTTGCTGACGTTTCTCTTGTCTTCCTCTCACCCTGTCTGGAAACCGTGTGAACTTTCAGGGCTCGGGGGGGTGGCATTC
>NW_011889051.1:912593-920060 GCF_000151845.1 Pteropus vampyrus
CATCTACAGAAATCATGATGCCCTCGTTGACGAGGTCACAGACAAGAATTCAGTTTTTAAGTATATAGGCTAAAGAAATAAATAGTAAAGGTTTTATAGACCGACACTGCACACACAGCGTAAGTCCTGGCAGCTGCCCTGAGGTTCTCCTGCAGAGAAGCTTCTGGGTAAAATTGCCCCGCCCAGGAAAAATCATCAGCACTGACGCCATGGCAATAATCAGTCCTTGTTCTTTAGAAATTCTTCCACTTATCTGGCTTGGAACAATTCTTCTGAAACTTAATCATCATAGACTGAGAGTCATTAATATTAACTAATAATTACAACAACCACGATAGTATTAATATTAATTAACGTTAACTAACAATTATAATAACTAATAGTTATAATAATTAGAATATTAACTAACCAGAGCTAATAATTACAATATTAACTAATAATTATCATATTTACTGAGCGCCGATTGAGCACTTGACACCACGCTAGGCATCCGCACGCGTTATTTCCTAAGTCTTCCTGACAACCCGTGAGATGAGTACTATTCTTTTTCATTTTACACGTAAGGTGACATAACTTTCCCAAGGTCACACAGTTCTAAGTAGCACCAAGACACTTGCTAAGGGAAACGGACTTAACTTGACTTTTCCAAGATCCTGGAATCAACTGTATCCCTCCAGATCCTTCGACGCTAACTAAATCAAGCTCCCCAACCTCAGGAATATAGAACATCGAATAACCCTAAGAAATCCATGTTTATTCATTGTCTCCGGAATCATGCGTGGGGCCACTCCGACCTGGTCTGCAGAACTTGTAGAAGATTGGCAGATGAGTGGTAAAGTTTCCAGCAATGAACATTAGCACCATTTTCCTCAGAATATTATCTTTTTATCTAAATAATCCAAAAATGTGTGCTCATTATAGATCAACTAAAAGTTTCTGAATTCATCAACAGCCATGAAAGACTCTGCAGAGTTTTCACAGTTAGAATTTTTCCTCATCTTTTTCTGTTAAAGGATGTTCTAGAAATTATCAGTTGCTAATGTTCTAGAAATCATCAGTTGCTGACGTTTCTCTTGTCTTCCTCTCACCCTGTCTGGAAACCGTGTGAACTTTCAGGGCTCGGGGGGGTGGCATTCAACAGCTGCCACTGGAGTTGTCCCCCACCAGAGCCTCACCTAGGGTGTCACTCCTGGCTGAGTGACCGTTGAAAACCTGGCTACCACCTGCGATGGTCCAGGACCCAGATAGAAAAGGAAACAGCCCCCTTGCTGGCCTCCGACGCTCAGGATTAATCAATCTGTTTTCTCCCCACAGTCTAACTTCTGCTAAAATGCTGGTCAAAACGTCAGTCCCGGACAGACAGTGCAGGTTCAAGCCTGAAATCAAAGCGTGAATCACCCCTCGGTAGCCCCCGGTTCTGAGGGCAGGTCTGTCTGGATGGCTGGAACTGGGCGATCCCAAGCCTGGTCCCCAGGAAATCGGGCAAAGCCATGTCTCGGGGGCGGCTTTTGGGGCCTGTGTTTGGTCTGTTCAGATTCCTAGCGCATTTAAAACCATGGCCTGAGAGAGGTTTGTTCTGGTCGCTGTGACATCATTTTCCTCAAATAATAGTATTACACATGCTAACTTTACACTTTCGGTACGGTTACATGGCATAGCAAGTAATGACACCCAGGAGTCATTTTAATCATCGGCTTCTTCTACGCTCCAAACGTTGTTACACAAAGTGTCATTTATTTGCAACGTTTTCCGGATCTTGCAGAATGAATGGCAGAAACACTCCACAAAAAAAATAAAAAAACAAACAAATAAAAGGCTCTGATTCTATAACATATTTGACACAACAGGACACAAATCATTTGTTAAAAATTCTAGTATCAAACACACCCCCTTCCTCGTGTCCCCTTTCACACCCAGCTTAAACACTTCATACCCTTCTTCAACACCGTGAAAACAAACGCAGAAAGCAAAGGGCACACAGGCTCGCCGCACAGCCAGTTTACTTACACACTCCTGAAAAAGAAATTTAAGGCCAGCGCTGAGCTATACCCGCTCCTTCAACTTCCACGTCTGAGTTACTCAGAAAACCGTGTAGGAACAAAGCCCACAAACCCCATCAGACACCTACCGCTATGGACCCAGACGATGTGGCAACAAACACTTTGATAACCATTTTGATAGTCGGAAAGAGGACTCCCCCTAGCACACCCCTGTGAGGGAACTCGGCGCTGGACAGATCCTGACAGTGACACAGACCAGCTTGCGCCAGGCAGGGCCGGCGGGGCCCCTGGCTCCTCTGAGCTCCTGCCCCTCCTGCTTCAGCTTAAGCTCTGCCTCTCCCAGGGGCAGCCCAGGCATCTTGGGCTGTCCCCACCATTGGCCCAGGAATATTTGGGGACCTGTCAGGAAAACATTTGATTGGTTGATAAAAGCAGTCCATGGACCTTTTCCCTTGTCGCTTTAAATGCCTGACAACAGTCCCTAAAAGGCGAGGATGCACTGCGCACCAATCAGAGCCCTGTGGAGAAATGCCCTGGGGAGGGAGGGGGGGACCCACGGGGGCGGTGGGCGGGGGGTGCGCAGAGGAGCTGGGAGACAGGGAGGAGGGAGGAGCTCCCGGGAGATGGAAAAACCCAGAATACACCAGCTCAGGCCCCGAAGAGGCTGTGTTTACAGGGTTCCTGGCCAAGGGGAAGGGGCAGAATAGTCACAAAGGCCTTTAAATAAAAAGAGCCGCTTCCTTGACAATTTTCTGGTCGATTTTTTTAAAAAGCAGTGAACAGTGTTACAATAGATTCCTTTATGAGTGGCCTATTCTCAGTTTCTCCCTTTACCACCTGCTTCTCTTAAAGAACAGAAACTGACAGGTGGCCAACGTGTAAAGTTTCACTGACATCCCAGACAAGACAGGGAGACAGTGGCTGGCTTGTCAGTACAATGATTTCAGCAAGCAAACTGTCCTCACTACGTTAGAGACGGTGGGGGGTGGGGGGGAGGGCGGGGAATGATCTGTGTATAACAGGCTCTATCCGTCTTATTTATACAGATAATTCGAGTTGTGTTCAAAGTTGGGGGAATTCGGAATCTAGTAGGAAGCCCAAATGCTAGCGGCCCAACTCTTCTGATGAGTTTCAACATCAAGATCAAGGGCATTAGGGTAAAGGCCCCCTGGAGAATATTCAGTCCTCTTAGATAACTCTCTCCTATTTTTAAAGTCCCCGGCTTCTCACAGGGAGATGGCACTGGCATCCTGGAGCAGTCAGAGGTTCCTTGGCTTATGCCCCTCCCAGATACTTGGAGGCCTGCTCCCTGGGGTGTCCTGGAATGTCACTCAAATTCATTTACATCAGGACGAATGATTGCGATGACTCCAGCACAATGTAAGTTGGACCCTCAACATGAAAAGTTAACTACTCCCCAAAGTAAGCCCTTAGTGAACACGTTTCCCCAAATTTACTTTACGTTTAGGCTGACGTAACTTTATGGGTAACCTAAAACGAGAAATACCAGCATATTTTTACTATGTAAAAAGAGTGATGACCACCACAGTAACTGCACTGACTTGAATACTGTCCCCCAAAATAAGTAATTTTATTAATATGTTTTACTAAAATATAAATTTTATTTTAAAGCCCACCAAAGATTATAGGTTGTTTTTATCTTTCTTGTTTTCAGTATCTTCAAGATTTCTACAGTATGTTCTATTTTTTCAACACCTTAGTCTTAAAATCTGTCACGAGCATGTTTTCTTCAAATATTAACAAAGTAATAAGTGATGCAGATGTCTTAATGACTTTGTAAATGAGTAACATAAACTGTAGCTGGATTTCTCACCTGCCCTAGACACGACACATCCCCCCATCACATAAGGCCCAACTGCCTTCAAGGATGACACCCCCTTCATCTGCACGCCCTGGGGAGAAATAAATTTTCTGATACAATAGCTAACAATTTTTAGGTGTTCGCCCCATGCCGGACCTACTCTACATGCTTCGCACAAAACCACTGCCTGAATCTGCACGACCTCCCCAACGCTGGGGTCCACTGCTACCCCTGCCCCCAGCAGGTGTTGGGGACAGTGAACAGTGTAGCCAAGACAAACTCAACCCACACCACACCAGAAAAAGTCCAGGTCTGCTACCCTCGAATTCCTAGTGTTCCCTTTCTTCGCTATGAATTATTTTTAGAACTTTATCCTTTTCACAATGCCATGAAAATGTACAAATTAGAAATCTGAAAACTAGCTGAATGAGCTCTCATTACAGGGACATCGAGGAGCTTCAAGGTAATTAATAGGAATAACGAACATTCTAAATGAGTCTTAAATTAAGCTCAAAAAATCTGACTTAGAAAATTCACTTCAGAAATAAGCAGGCTGTTCAATCTATTAGAGATGCAGAAGCTAATTATTTCACATTCCCTAAAGTTTGAGTCAAATAACAATATTTTTATATTTGACCCAACTTTTTAACAGAATTTTCTTTCTTCCAGCTTTACTGGGGTATAATTAACAAAACTGTAAAATATTTACAGTGTACGTGGGGCTGATTTGATAAGCATGTCCATTGTGAAAGGAGGGTGTGACCTAATTTTAAGGACAGAAGTATGAGGTAGCGGCTCCAAACTTCAGAGATCCTCGGACGATCTTATGAAAAATGATACCAGATGCTATGTTTTGGTTTATGTAACTTCATGGGTCCTAAAACAAGAAATGAAGGCATATTTTATTATGTAGGATGACAGTGGTGACCACCACAGTAGCTGCAGAGTTGAATAGTGTCCCCCAAAAATACACATTTACCCCAAATCTCAGAATGCGACCTTATTTAGAAACAGGGTCTCGGCAGATGAAATTAGTTGAGGATCTCGAGGTGTCCTTGTAAGAAGAGACACACAGAGAGACAGAGGAAAACACCACGTGAACACAGGGGCAGAGATTAGGGGGATGCTGCCGTAGGTCAAGGAACACCAGGAGCCACCAGGAGCCACCAGGAGCTGGAACAGGAAAGGAAGGCTTCTCCCCAAGAGCCTTCAGAAGGAGCATGGCCCTTGACTTCAGACTTCCGGCCTCCAGAACTGCGAGAGAATAAATCTCTGTTGTTTTAAGCCACCAGGTTTGTGGTGATTGGTACGGTGAAACTAACGCAGAGAAATAAGTGCATGTTTCGTGCGTAGCGTGATTCAGGTGGCCACCTCAGTAACCAAATGGCGGTTCTTCAACTTTGCAGCTCAAGGGCCTGCCCCACTCCTGTATGAGAAGGAGGCACCCCTTTCAAGGGCAGAAACAAAGGCTATTGAGGGGGAAAGCTAGCCAAAAAGAGGGGGGCCATTCGGATGGGAAAGGAAGCTCTGAGGACCTGCCATCTTCAGTCCCGAGAGCCAGGCCTGGGATGGTCCCATCACGATAAACTGCTGCTGCTGTTCCTCTCCAGGGAGGACCAACCAGCCACCCTTCCACAAATGGCAATTCTCGGGTGACACCTGTCCAAGGTATGTCTGCCTGAGATGCTCCCCCAACAACAGAAACCACCACAGCCCATCTGATAAGGATAACCCGCCATCTAAGGTAGTAGAAACACAAAGCCCACGACATGGAGGGTGGGTGCTAACCACACAGGGAGCCGGGGGAAAGCCTTGTCCCACCCACCCTGACAAGGCTGGAATGAAACAGTCTGCTTGGAAATACACACTGGCCCCATTACATAAAAACCAATGCAAAAAAAAAAAAATCATAATGGGAAAATGCAATAAATTTGACTTTACATTGTAAACAAAATTTAACCCATTTGCCCCCAGCATACTCGCTGGTGGCACTTGTGGCTGCAGCATTTAATCCGAGATAACTCGCAGATTAGTCCTGACCTCACTCCTCAAGTTTGCCAGACGCCTCCCATGCTCGGAGAACGACCTCAGAACAGGACTGACGCAACCGGAACAGCTCGTTTCAACAGAAATAGACGCCAAAGGATCTGAGAAAAGAATTGCAAAGGGGACGACTGTAGCCAGGTTCTGTGGTGAACTTAAGGCGCTGACATGGTATGAGAAGGAGGGGACAATGTTGTCACCATTCCACAATGATACTATGACCAAAGTAGACAATAGAAGTGGAAGCTAAGAAGCCACGCGTCATTGTGGATTATAACGAGAATGTGGGAGCAGTGGACTCTGGTCGGATGCTCACTTCTTATCAAGCGAGTGCAAAAAGCACTAGTTTTGGGATAAGAAATTCTTTCGCCACCTTCTGAACATTACAGGGCTGAACTCGTATCTCCTGTTCAAAAAGGACCATCCTGAGCCCACCATCAGCCATGTAAACTTCAGATGGGCGTTGACTGAAAGAATACTGGAAAAGCATCACAAACCAGGGCAGCGACGTCCTCGAGGTCGTCTGTGCTCTGATGATGTCACACCTCTTTGCCTGTCTGGAAGCCCTTTACCCAAGAGCACACCACCACCATGAGCAAAACAGAATCCAACCGGTCACTGCGAAATTTACTGCTCACACAACAGAGATGGAAGGACAATCTGAAGAGAAATGCGATATTTTTGTGTAGAATGTGATGTTCCGCTCTGTGCTGTTCCATGCTTTGAAATTCACATGAAAAAAACTTATTAAATACTGATCATCATATAAATTTGTTACACTAGGGTTAGAGACAAGTTCTGTTCAGAAATAACTCCAAGAACTTGTTATATTTTATTTTCACATTAAAAACCAGTCAGATTTGCTTCAGCCTCAAAGAGAGCTTGTGTAAAATTGAATTAACTCTGGCAGCGGGCGGCTTTTTTTCTAAATGGGAAACTGGTTAAAAGGTAATTGACGAACTGGAGGACCTACTTGCCACATTTCACAGACCTGAGTTTCAGAGAATATCAAAAATTCTAACAAATCATTCTTCACAAAGATGAACATCGAGTGAAAAAACTGGGCAAAAGGCCAATGAAGTCAAACACAAAGTTCAAATAGTCACGATAATTTATGTGAGAAAATTATCCTTCCTGGTCATCAAAGAAGTGAATAAAATCAAAGATCTCCATTCCTGACAACAAAATGGGCATTTTAAAAAGAAATAAGATTATCCCCAATGTGGGTTAAGGGTTGGAGATGTTTGTGTAGAAGGCACACTTTGCCTCGTCCACCTTCAGAAAGCCTCAAAGTGGGCACAGCCTTCGACCCTTCAACTCCTCCTGTGGGAATTTATCCCAAGGAAACAATCAAGGGCGACTTCAAGGTTCATCTACCAGGATGGGAGGCACTGAGACAGTGTGGGGAGAGAGGGAGCATGATGGCTGGGAGGAAGAGGACGAGAAAATATAATATAAACGCTCCTTCATTATGCGTTCCATCATCTAGGTGATTTTTACTTTTTCTCGGTACTTTCTTGTTCTTTCTAAATAGGCGTTGCTTGTGATCAGATGTGGTCTTTCTCTAAAGAAATTCCACTTTATAAAGAGAGGTTAACAAGC
>NW_011889051.1:921305-924987 GCF_000151845.1 Pteropus vampyrus
TTTCAGCAGCCTCCTAACTGGTCTCCCTGCCTTGAGTCTTACACTATGTCTCCTTTCTCTGTTACTTCAAGTGAGTAAGTTTAGAAAAAAGTGGATATGAATTTCATACATAATACAATATGATGTATGAATTTCATAATACAATATTTTTAGTACATATTGTGAGAATTGCAACTTTTAAATCAGGTAGACAAAGCTACATAAGCACCTGACTTATTTTAGTTAAGCTAAAAATTGAAAGATGTTCCCTAACTTTCTTAGGTATATGACAATATCCCTGGACAGAACTATGACAAAAACTTTAAAACTGACTTGCAGAAGAATAAAATAATCCATCGACTTCTTCCCAGTGAGAAAAAAGAAGTCATGCAAGAATTTAGGCTCTTACTTTTTTTTTTTTTAGACAAACACCAAAAGAGGCAAATTACGATGGAGACAAATGCTCACCCCTGTGCTGATCATTTTGGGAGTAGGTACCTGGGCACTGATATTCTAGTTTGTCAATCACAGAGTGATGTGGTGATATGACAAGGTCCCTGCCCTCAAGGAGCTAATGGCCCCCACACACCTGTACATTTGCCAGTCTCAAGCCTCCAGCCCCCCATTTTTCTCTTTTTCCATTGAGTGAAACCCCAACTGACCAAAGTGACATGTTAGCATTGCTGCAACTTGCAGAGGGTCCATGGGACACAGCAGGTAGTCAACCTCCACCCCACTCAAACTTGACCTCCCACCCGCCCCTCATGCTGTCGCTTCACAGAAGAACTTAAAGCTCTCTGATGGGGCTCTCTTCCTCCAGCTACTGGAACTGCCAGCCTTACCCATACGGTACCCATCTTACCGTCCTTCCCTCCGTCTCAGGCCACCTCTCCCTGTGCTTTGATCTCATCCCCTCCGGCTTGTCAAAACCCCTACCCCGTCACTGTCAGCTATCCATGCTCTCACCTGTGCAAGCACCTGTTCCAGCTCATCTTTCCCACGGCTTTTAAAGATGCTTGAGTTTCCCATCACAAAAGAAAGGAGAGAAGAATCTCCCCTGACCCCACATTCCCCTTCATTTTCCAGTTACTGCCAATCTCTCATCCCTTTCAACAGGCAAACTTTTTTAAGGACTCGCCATCTTCAGGGCGTCCATTCCTCGTCTCGTTCCTCGGCCCACTCTCGTCTGCCTCCCGCCCTCATCTCCATCCTAACGCAGCAACCGCTCACACTTGCAGGTCTCCGCGTTCTCATTCTCTCGGCAGCATTGAAATTCCACACTGTCTTCCCTCGGCTTCTGTGTCCCCACCAGCCCCCAGCCTTCTGCTGTTCTGCCACCACTCTGCTTCACTCTCGTCCCCTGGGTCATTAATAGTGCATTTCCTCCAAGCTCAGCGTCTCTTCTCATTGTGTCCCCCTCTCCCCGTGATTCCTATATCCTGACATTAGGCACAGATACATGCCCATCATCTATATGCTCTTGACTCCCAACTCTGTCCATCCAGCTTGGCCTTCTTTCCTGAGTTAGACCCATAAGCCCAGCCAGCTGAAGGGCATCGCCTCTTAATACCCCTCGGATACCTCCAGCTCAACACGCACAAGACCAAACAACCTCCCACCCCCCTCCCCCAGCCGGGACCTCTACCAAGGAAAACTCCTTGACCTTCTCCCTCACCCCAGCATCCAGTGGATCACTAGGCCCCAGTGATGTTGTTTCCTGTGCATCTTTCACATCTCTCCATCGTCACCGGCACCTTAGTCCAAGCTCCCGCCCGCCTTCGTCCAGCCTTCTGCGTGCCTCTCCTCCCGGCTTTGCTCTGTTCTGCACTCTATGCTGCAGCCAGAGCAGCCGCTCCAGGGCCAGAGCTGATAGCATCCTTTCCCAGGCCTCCCTCTTGCGCTTACTGCCAGCTTCCCATTGCCCTTGGATTAATGATGTAAATCATGAACACGCCCTCCCACGGCGCTGCAGCTGCTCAGCGCCCCCTACATCTGGAGACCCATCCGGAACCTGCACCTGCAGCCCTTCTCACGGGCCCCGGCCACACACCCGGGCCTCCTCCACCTGCCAGGCCTGGGCGCCGGCCTCTCCGTCTGCGTACCGTCATTCCTCTGCCTAGTTAGTTCCCACTGACTCTTCGTATCTCAGCTCGGACGGCGCTTCCAGAGGAGAACTGTCCAGGCCACTGTCCAGGTCACTGTCCAGGCCAGATGTCTCTGTCGTATGTCCTCACAGAGCTTTACAGCCCTTAGAACAGCCACCACTGTCATTATTTTATTACCGACCTGAAAGCTCCACAAAACCGGAAGCATTTGTTTGTGTTCGTTATAGTCCCCACGCCTCCCACCGATCCTGGCACATGCTACGCACCCAAATATGTGTTGAGAAAATGAACGAAATGAACATTCTAATGTGCGAGATATATCAAATGTGGAGTATTTTAATACAGTTTTATTAAAATAGCATGAAATTTCTAGGAAAAAAAAATAATTACATCAGTACTAAAAATTAAAAAGAAATGTGGCAGTGGCCAGGAGAGGGAGCTAAAAATCTACACCTCTGGAAATTTATTCCTAGAATTGATGTTAAATTGTCCTTCAGTACCGGGAAATTCTGTCCCTTGTACATTACATTTGCCACCATTTGCTGCAAGTAGACACAGTGTCTAATCCTGAAAGCACTTCTTTGGGATGTTCAGTCTGGGAATGGATTCTATCTAGCATGTTGTCAAAAGTAAGAAAAATGTATAAAATTGTTAAATGACCAGAACCTACATAACTTGTCTATAACTATCCAAACTTTGAATATAGCACATTTCCATATTATTGAATAAAGCTAGAGATTGCTGATGTGTTTAGATATGTTTAATTTATGGGTTTTCGTGCCAGACTGGACGTTAGGAGTCACTGAGAACAGTCCGCTAATACACATTGAACAACAGAGGACCGACGGCTGACTGCACTGGCAGAGCTGGCACTATACGTCTTGCCACACAAGCATTTTTTCTTCTACAGCATTCTCCCTTCTTACTCAGTGTTCATTCTTAACCTTCCCTCTTCAACATCAGAGTGACCCAGTTTCTGAAGCAAAAAATTGGGACACATAATCTTAAAAGTGGACGCCTGTTGGAAACAGTGTTCCTGAATGCCCTAAGCTGCATAAGCATCTTTACTGTATGATACTGTTTTCTACGAGCTACGGGAAAAGCTTTTCTATTCATTTAACGTCCTGCTTAACTTAGTGTCAAAGGGTTTGAGTTAAAGAGTTCAAGCCTCTCATTTTCTAGGAAGACCCTCAACCTGGGTCCTGCTGGCCTCTCCTCGTGACTGAACTCCTGGCAGAAAGGCCACAGAAATGACTCTGGGCCCTCCCCAGTCACAGGGAGGCTCATGATGTCCGCCTGTCCCATCGCTGGCCCTTGTAAGCCTTATTTCAGCAGGACTGGTTAATAACTACAACCCAGTCCTATCCACTGATGATGGTCAGGTCACCCTAATGGAGGAAAAGCCTCAGTGCGAAATAGACAGCAATCTGTGTGCAAATATATGGAAATTGAGTAATACTGGTTCAAAACTTTTAATTTCTTACATGAATGTTTATTTGTGCAATCTTTTTCTTTTTGTAATCGCATTCTAGGTTTTTGGAAATACATTCTTTGCTTAAAAAGAGACCAAAACCTGTTAAAAAGTACTACCCTGGAAA
>NW_011889051.1:925037-928022 GCF_000151845.1 Pteropus vampyrus
ATCTTTTTCTTTTTGTAATCGCATTCTAGGTTTTTGGAAATACATTCTTTGCTTAAAAAGAGACCAAAACCTGTTAAAAAGTACTACCCTGGAAACCGCACAGATAGTACAGCGTGAAGAACCCTCCTGCGCTCAGAACGCACAGCTGATCTTCATACATCTCAGGAAAGTCTGATAAAGCACGACAGGTATGCGTCCATTCATTTTAAACCATTTTCACACAGGATTATTTTTGGTCTGGTCTGCCTTGTTACAAAAGCAGAGTGGAAGACAACTGAGTGTGGTTGGCCACTACTCCAAGAAAATACTTTGATAAAACTATGATTTGATTTAAATTAATAAATTAGAGATAGAGAAAATATGGCATTAGGTAGATTTTTTTAAATTAGGTAAATAAACATTCTAGAAAGCATCTATTAACCTAAATAAACCATGTCGTTTAGCATAAAATCCTGTTCTTCCATTTTTCCATGAGATCACTATTGACTTTGTAACGTCGTGTGGCAGAGTCACAGTTTTCTGTTCTATAAGTCTCTCTCCAGTTTCCAAGTTAACAGCTTACTTACGGGAAAAACATTTATTATCCTGTGGGTCAGGAGTCTGGTCGCAGCCAGGTCCTATGGCTCAAAACATCTCTCAAGGCTGCAATCAGCATGTCAGTGGCGGCTGCAGTTAACTCAGGACCCACCAAGGGGAAGATCCAGGGTCTGTGCTCACTCAAATAGCAGGCGGGCAGATTCCCATCCTCGCTGGCTGTTGGCTTGAGGCCTCAGCTTCTTGCCACACGTGCTGCTCCGTGCGTCGGCCTGCAGCATGGCAGCTGGCTTCCCTCAGTGCAAGCAAGTGAGAGAAAAAGAGGGGAGAGGGGTTGATGGAAGTCAGAGTCTTTTGGTTACCTCGTCTTGGAAGTGATATCTGAGTCACACTCAGGGAAAGGGATCACACATGGGCATGTACCCCAGGAAGTGGGGATCGGGGAGCCATCCCAGAAGCTGCCTAGCACACTGAGTGTGCACTCCAAAGACAGCTTCAGAAAAGTGAAGCGGGCGACTTACCTGATAACCCCACCCCACCCTTCTGTCACCGGAGGCACCAGAGTGCACCAGCGCGACTGTATGTGCAAGAATCACCTAGTCGTCTCCCCAGCCAAATGGATGTCTGCAGTCAAGTGATTCTTACCACCCAGTAGTCAACAGTGAGGGTACTGCTTCTGCCGCTTAGTAACCAGCGACGAGGCCTTCTCTTGTAGGTGGTCCTGACCACCTTTGGCTAAAATCAAACAGTGCAGACTGAGTCCGAGGGAGCTCAAAGGAGTTCTTCCAGAAAGATTCAGGGATAGAGCTGGTTTGGGAAGTTAAAGCATTGTTTGTTTCTTCTAGCATGTAGTATCGTACAAGGGGAAATGCGCCGCCTCGGCCTGGGTGCAGAAGGGGCTTCCCAGGTGCACAGTCCCTAGGCCTTCAGCAGAGCCCAGGACTTCGCTCGTTTCCCAGCTCATTCTCTCTTTCCTCTTTCTGTTACATTCTCTCTCTATATATGCATGTATAGATATGGGTAGCTATATATATACATTCGCTCTTCCCACTTTTACCCCAAGATTTACCTTACTTCCCTAGATAAATAATGAACAGAAGGAAACCTTCCTTAATCTGATAAAGAAAAAAACCTACAGGTAACATCATACTTAATGGTGAAAGACAGGATGCTTTTCTTGTAGGATCCAAAACAAGACGAGAGCTCCACTCTCCCCCCACTCCTGTTCAACATCGTGTTAGAGATTCTGGCCAGTGTAGTCAAACAAGAAAAAGAAATCAAAGCGTTCATATTAGAAAAGGAGAATTAAACTCTCTTTATGGACAGATGGCATAGTCTAATGGGATCTACTAGAGCCAATAAGGAGTTTAGCAAAATTGTAGGATGCAAGGTCAATATGCAGATATCAATTATATTTCTATATACTAGCAGCAAACAATTGGAAATTGAAATCAAATGATAATCCCACTTACAATAGCAATACAATACCAGTTACCATTCAAAAATATGAAACATTAGGGATAAATGTAAGAAAAGATGGAAGAGCTTTGCATATTGAAAACTACAAAACATCACTGAGAGGAATTAAAGAAGACCTAATAAATGGCAGGTGTGTCTTATCCGTGGCTGAGAAGACTCAATTTTGTCAGGGTGTCAGTTCTCCATGAATTTATGTATAAACTCAACCCAATCTCAACCATAATTCCATTAGGCTTTTTCGTAAGAATTGACAAGCTGATTCTCAAGTTCCTGTGAAAAATCAGGGGACCTAAAATAGCCAAAACAACTTTGAAAATGAAGAACAAACTTGGAGGACTAACACTACCTCATGTCAAGATTAATTCTAAACCTGCAGTAACCAGAAGAGTGTGGTATTGGCATAAAAACAGGACTAGATCAGTGGAACAAAACAGAGCACAGAAACAGGTCCACATGTGGACATCCCAGTTTGCATAAAGGCACAAAGGCAATTCCGTGAGAGAAGAATGGTCTTCTCAGGAAACGGTGCTGGAACAACTGACGTCCTTATGCCAAAAAACAAACAAATAAAAAAAACTTTGATCCATAACGATTAACTCAAAAAGGATCAAAGTAAACTCAAAACTATAACACTTCTAGAATAAAACAAGGAGAAAATCTTTGTCATCTCAGGTTGTGCAAAATTTCTCAGATGTGACACCAAAAGGACCACTTTAAAAGAACAAATTGATAATTGCACTTTATCAAAATTAAAAACGTCTGCAGACACCTTTTAAAAAATGAAAACACAAATCACAGACTGAGAGAAAATATGCGCAAACACGTCGAACAAAGACCTGAATGTAAAAGAGCTCTGAAAATGTGACAGTAAGAAAACAAACAACCCAGCTTAAAAAATGATCACAAGATTTAACAGATACTTCATCAAAGAAGATATGAGAATGACAAATAAGCATATGAAAAGCTGTTCGA
>NW_011889051.1:928072-930442 GCF_000151845.1 Pteropus vampyrus
GGATCAAAGTAAACTCAAAACTATAACACTTCTAGAATAAAACAAGGAGAAAATCTTTGTCATCTCAGGTTGTGCAAAATTTCTCAGATGTGACACCAAAAGGACCACTTTAAAAGAACAAATTGATAATTGCACTTTATCAAAATTAAAAACGTCTGCAGACACCTTTTAAAAAATGAAAACACAAATCACAGACTGAGAGAAAATATGCGCAAACACGTCGAACAAAGACCTGAATGTAAAAGAGCTCTGAAAATGTGACAGTAAGAAAACAAACAACCCAGCTTAAAAAATGATCACAAGATTTAACAGATACTTCATCAAAGAAGATATGAGAATGACAAATAAGCATATGAAAAGCTGTTCGACATCAGGAGTCATTGGGCAAATGCAAAGTAAAGCCACAGTGGCCGAAAAGACTGACCAAAGAAAGTGTTAGCAGCGATGTGGAGCAACTGGAACTCTCACGCACCGCTGGTGGGACGGAAAGTGGCACAGCCACTTTGGAAAACAGTGTGGCAGTTGCTTCCAAATTTACGTATACACCTATCATATGATCCAGCCATCCCACTCCTGGGTATTTGCCCTACTGAATGGATAAACGAATTTCAGTATAGTCATACGATTGGATACGACCAGCAATTTTTTTAAAATAATGATGAACTGTTGATATACATAGTAACACAGATGAATCTCAAAATAATTATGCTGAGTTAAAGAAGCCAAACCAAAAAAAAAGTACATACTGTATGTTTCCATTTATATAAAACTAGAAAATGCAAACTACTCGAAAGTGACCAAATCCAGTGGTGGGGTGGGGCTGGGGTACAGGGAGGGGCAGGAGAGGGGAATTACAAAAGAATCCAAGGAGACTTTTTTTAGCGTGTAGTTAAATATAGTAAAGCATAGGTTCATTTTCCTGTCAGTAGCTATTGATGTAAAAAGTCTTTTCTTCTGTTAGGTTTACCATGTCTTTGGCTGATGCGACAGAGACCCATACAGATGAGCATTTCCCCAGTGTGGGCCTGGAAAACGATGGGAGGCCTGCGGATCGCAAGAGCAGCCCCAGCACAGCCGATTTTCCAGGGAACAGTAACGCTTCCGACAGGAGTGTCGATTATAGCAGATCTCAGTGTTCCGGCGGGAGCTTAAGGTCGCACTATGATTATTCAGAAGACTTTCTTTCTGAATGTTCAGAAGTGACTACTAGTAGAAATTACTTAGAGAAGCCTGTAGTCAAAGAAATAACGGAGAAGAAACCATTCACTGTTTCTAAAATCTCCCAACCTAAAGGTAAGAAACAGAATTTCCCAGCCAAGACCAAATTTCAGTGATGTTATTATTTAACATACTAGTATTCGAAGAGGCCCACATTCAGTTTTATTATTTTTCTGTATTGTAAATGTGTATTTTAAGTGAAGTTTTACTTTATAGGAGTTAGGTAATAGAAATTAAGAATAATTACGAAGTAACAGAAAGTAAGGCTTAAGATGTACAGCCTCGCCCTCCTGCACGGCTTACTCTGCTGGAGCCTCCTACTGAGGCTGGTTCCGTTTTTAGTTAACAGGTGGCAATGCTTGGATTACACTGGCCTCTTGCCTTTCATCTCAGCAGAAAAAGCATGGTTTGCATCGCCAACAAAATGTAAATTCCTGTCTCAACACTTCAAGAAGATGGTCTCCAAGGCCGGTGAGGCATATTGGCTAAGATAATCTTTTGAAACAGAGATAGTTCAAAAGGCTGCTGATAGTGTCATTTCCTTGTGGATTTTAAAAGCACCAACACCATCAACTCCCGACTGTCCAAGCCGGAGTTAGCCTCGCAACAGCCTAGCTCTGCTCACCCCCTGCCTCCCTGCCCAGACTGCGACCGCTCCCTGGGCTGACGCCCGACCCTGGCGTTCAGCGTGGCCCGACTCTCTGCCTCTGTGACCAGTCAACAGCTGGAAAACACTTAAGAGCCTCTATGTGTGGGGCACATTTGACTGTCACACGTACCCATATTCTCTCACCATTGGCCTGACTAGGACCCTCGGTGCCACTTCTAGATCATCTAGAACCTTCAGCTCCCTTTCTTCCTAGCTAGAGAGCAGGGATTCTTACTCTAAGACCCACGTCTGTGAACCCCATGGAATCTGTACGTTTCTTGTGTCTTTCCGCACTTGTAAACTTTTCCCAGGAGAAGGACCCGTAGCTTTTAGCAGATGGCTATAAGGCCAGAAGCCCCTCTTGTAGAAGGAGGGTGTCCTGCACCCACCAGCAAGGCCCAGGGCAGAGGAGAAGCCCAGCACCTTCTTTCCCCCATGAGAGGCTCAGTCGGAAGGCTGTTTGTGGCGTTAGGAATTTTTATCTCGATACTCCTGCAATGGGA
>NW_011889051.1:931358-948307 GCF_000151845.1 Pteropus vampyrus
GAAATGAGGACTTCAATTTGATAGGATGTTTGCTTTGGTCAAATCCTGGAGGTTGACTGTAATCAATGTAAATAGCAAGCAGTTTATTTCTGCAATCTGATTTTCAAATATTGGACATTTCCTTCTTTTGTAGGAAATGTACTTTCAGAACTCTTTTGCTTACATATCCTTTTTGATGTGTTATGTCAATACGATGCCAAAACGTGCGATACAGTCATTCCCAAAACTGGTATACCAGAAAAGAAATTCATTTACTGCTGTTGGTTGTGGGGACACTTTTTGCCCTGTTGTCTTTAGTCGGTGTAGGTGGAAGACCAAGGTAGTGTTGAAAGAGGCAGCCTCTGGGAGCTGTGGAGACCAGAAAGGGGGGAGGCCCCCCCGACCCTCTTCTTACCCCATCCTTGGAGGAAGTCGCCAGCTCTATGAAGGGGAAATACAGAGTAGACAGGGCAGAGGGCAGAGCCAGCAGAAGCAAGGGGGAACATGGAGCAGAACCAAGCCACGAGGATGGAACAGAAGGCGAAGCCGAAGAGCGAAGGGACCAGGAGAGGGGACGAGACGAGGCCAGGGAGGACAGGGGAAGGAACCGCATGCGCAGGGCGGCGCGCTATGAGGACAGCTGGGTGGGGGGCGGGGGGTGGTGCCTAGGAAGGAGAGGAAGGAGTGCCCGCACGTTCTGGGGACTGTTAGAAGAGCACGTTGCATTGTAAGCGATGAGAACAGGGCCTTTTTGGTTAACTACGGACTTAAATGTACATGGTTTTGGTGAATTAATATGAGTGTTTTAACTCACTCAATGGTTTAAAAATTAAGTATCCTAAGAGTAGTTTAATCATTCAGCTGAATCTGCCTTAACTGTGTGAAATGACATAGAAATTATAAGTTTTGCCATTCTTATTATGTGTAGGTTAGGATAATGAAATATAAAACCATTAAGGATTAAACCTGATCTTCATTTTCTGTATGCTTCACAGCTATGTGAGTATGTGTGGTGTGTAGAGTATGAACTTGTTCTCTACCACTCAAATGCCAGGTGGCACGTTTACCTTTCTGAATCAACCTGACTCGTCCCTTCCCACCCGCCCACTAAGGCAGACAAGAAGTTCAACCTCAGGCGCAATGTGGGGAACAGAGGTCACGTGGAGGGCCTTGCACAGACAAGAACATTCGAGGAAGGGCCTCTGGCCCTCCGTTCTCATCATGTCTGTGTTCCTTGCCCACATGATGCCTAAAAGGCTGACACCTCCTCTTTCCAGAGCACCCAAGCCCCCTGCGCACAGCCCCGCCTGGGGCCTTGGCCAGTGCCCTCAGGCCGTGGGCGAGTCCCCAGGCACCCACTCCTGCGGACTCTGCCCACTCTCCCATCACTTGAACGCACGTGAGACAAGAGCACAAGCCTCTCCTGCCCACATGACCCACCAGCCCTCATCCTTCTAGGAGCTCCCTCTCCTCTCCAAGGTCACGCCACCCAAGACCTGGAAGGCACTACAAGTTAGAGGTCAAGCTCAGTCATGCTGGGCATGGCGTAGAACATGACAGCCACCACCCACCCCTGTTTTAAAACCCAGCCTGATCCACATCCCCTGGGTTTAGGGCTCCCCCTGCCAGGGCCCAAGGTGTTTGAGTGGCCTTGACACAACCACAGGCACTTCCACTGGCCTTCTTAGTGGGTGGCGCAGAAAATGGCCTGCTCTGCTTTCCAGTTTTCAATGTGCTCAAAAGCCGACTCCAAAATACTCAGAGTCAACCATACCCCCTGCTAAATTGTGACCAGTGGGAAATTAAATACCATGGGAGGCATAGCTGGAAAGGCAGCCCATCAGTTACCGATGCGATACAGATAGTGTGGTCGTGGTCAAATCCATACGGTCTGTCAGCCAGGATTCAAACGCTTGACCCCAGAAAGCACCCTCCGCTTCTTCTGGCTCACTGTTCCCATCCCAGGCAGAGTCGCCTTTCCCACAGCAGACGTATTAAGCCCTGTCTCAGAATGTGTCCACGCTCGGCCAGTAGCTTAAGGGTAGGACTCCAGTGAGGCTGGCCATGACCTTCCTTTCTCTCTCCAGGATGAAGACTAGATATTTTAGATTCTGGAATCCAGATTCAGTCTCTCTCAGAATATAGATGTACTAGTATGTACACACACACACACACACACACACACAGATGTGCACATATACATAAGTATCTATCCTAGATACGGAGCAGCTGTGTAGGCACACAGACCTGGGTTCTGTCTCTCCACTGACTAGCTGTGCACCCCTCAACAAGTGACGTCACTAAACATCAGTTTGTTCATCTGTAAAATGGGATGATAATACAGTGATGCTATGCATACATCTGACATACTCAAATTCAATTACGTAATCTTGGTGCTCATATGCTTGCCGTGAGATTGTTTAGATACTTTTTATTTAAAACAGACCCTGATCGCAAGCTCCTTAGCTACTTTACTCAGTGCCCAGGCAAAGTAAAGTAGGAAAAACAGCCTGTGTTGGACCTATTGAGACATGGATTATCTGTATGTAAAGTCTAAGCAGGTTAATGGCTTTTTAAGGGTCTTTGTGGATATATGAGATCTTCATATATAATGTTGAGCTCTAATATTACACTCTACCTCATAACATTGTCAGAAGACTTAAATCAGATAACCTATATAAGGCATTTAGTTTAATGTCTGACATATGGTAAGCACTTAGTAAATGCTATTATCGTGATTTTTAATTTAGCTTTTATCAAATGAGTACAGGTTTCAGAGTCAAAGAAGATCTGGTTTCCAATCTACTGTGTCCCTATGTGGTTTGTAAACTTGGACAAACAACTTAAAATGTCTAGCTATGAAATAGGCTGCAACTGATCTTAAAGAATCATATTAAATGAGAAATCTATATATAAAGTACCCAGCCTAAGCTTAGGTATTCATTAAACGTTAGTTCTTTCCCCTTCTCATTTTCAATTAACATATATATGTGTGCCAGGGGGTTATGCATGCAATATGCATGCATATTGGAACAGCTGCATTTCTATATCTATATATACATATATTACTGGTAACAAACTGGATTATCTGCTTACACAGGCCAGAAGGAAATCTCAACTGATAAAAAGCACAACTGGAATGTATCATTTTTAAATTCTAAAATCAATCTGATTGCCCAAAGAAGAGATGCCATGACCCATCGCATACTCTCAGCAAGACTTCATAAGATTAAAGAACTAAAAAATGAATTATCCGATATACATCGTAAACTGGAAGCCACAGTCGTAGAAAACCAATTTTTGAAAAAACTTCAGATTAGGCACTTGAAAGCTATAGGAAAATATGAGAATTCACAAAATAACGTACCTCAGATTATGATTAAACATCAGAATGAAGTAAAAAATTTAAGGCAGCTGCTCAGGAAATCCAAGGAGAAGGAAAGGACCGTCTCCAGGAAGCTCAGAGACACGGACTGCGAGCTGCTGAGGACCAAGGACGCCCTGCAGGCTCTGCAGAAACTCTCTGAAGACAGAACCCTCGCGGAGAGGGAGGAGCTCACGCAAAGCTTGTCTGTGCTTACGACGAAAATGGAGGCAAATGACAAAAAAATACAGGTCTGTATCTTCAGAGGCCTAGAAATGTTAAGTTTCCAAAGCGGATACGCAGAGGGTGCACCTCGTTCCTCGCCGCTGTCTAACGATGCGCTGCCCCCTTCCGGGGTCGCCTGGATACGGGGTCACCTGGACACGGGGCAGGTAGCGGGCTTGATGGGAGGACAGAAATGGCCAGCTGGGAACTGGAAAGGTCCGAAGATGATTGTCCTCTAAGCCCGCCCAGCCGCCGGTGTCAGTGGACGTTTCTCACGTGCTGAAAGGTTGCATTGTGTTGTGTTCTCGTGTTGTGTTGTGTCGTGTTGTGTGAGACCTGTCTTAGAAACCAACCCTCTGCTTCAAACTGTTTATTAAAAAGGCTACCGCCCCAAAAACCTAAGGTGCCTCTCTTCAGTCCCTTTGCTGGCCGCCTCCCTCGGGGGTTTGTCCAGTCACTCCTACCAGGACATTTCGATACTTTTGAAATAGAAATTCCTCCCAGATAATACTCCTGGGAACAGAGAGGGAAAAAGGAATTAAAATCATCAAAGAAATGAATAGGTTGATTTTCCTCAACAATACACAGCTGTCCAAAGCTTGGGGGTTCCATTGTAAGGATGATTTGGGAGAACACCTCGATTATATCAACAATTCTGCCTATTTTACATCAGTTAGTTTTTGGTCTCTATAGACATAAAAATATAAATGGAATTAATTTACTGTTAAATTCCTTAAGACAATGGTGAAAGAAGTATTTTCTATGATCTTGAACTAAGAAAATATCAGATTCATTTCATTCACTTTTTTATCTCTTTGGTAAAATCCTCCTCTATTTTCAAAGAGAATTTTCTCACATCAAATAGATATGTGAGCTACAGAAAGTAACGAGAACCTCTGTTTTCACTCGTATAAGACACCGAAGTTCCCTTCTCTGGGCTTTTAGGGAATTAGCATATGTCATGTAAAAGTAAAAGTATTTTTATTTCATCCACACATTTTTACATCTACATGTTTAAGCAGTTAATGTTTCTATATTAACAAAATCGAAAAGAATTCAAGAACTAATTGACTGTTTTCTTATCAGAAGCACTTGGTTTTATGAGAAATTCCATCTAGTTGTAGGGCATTTGGTTGGGGATAAAAATGTTCGTTGGCCCAAACACGTAGGCAATTGTTTTAATGTTAATAGTTTAGGGAGTGGGACTTTAGCGATTATTTCATCCTTTTAGCTTGTCATATTTCAAACTTTTCTTTAATGAGGAAGTGTTAATGTCACAATGGGGGAAACCACACTTAATGGAAAATAAAAGAAAGAAGAGCCTCGGCCCACGCTCCGCTCACGCCCAGGCCGAGGAGTCCCCCCGGGCAGCAGCGAGCAAGCCCCACGTAGAGATGGGCGCAGGCTAAAGCAGCCCTTTCACCGTCACAGTTGGTCCATGTGGCTGTGGCTCTGTGAGTCCGCAGTGCGACTTCCCATCGCAGTGATCGGTCATGGTCCACGATGGTCTGCACTGATGCTAGACACCCCCTTAGAAAGAGAGGCTTGAGAGGCTTATAAAGAATACAGCCGGTCATTGAATAGCATCATTTCATCTGACGTCGTGTCCTTACAATGTCGATGAGAAAAACACGTCCCACAGCCATGCACGCAAGGGGAGTCGGTGCCCGCCTCGTCCCAGTGTGAGTGCGTGTGGCTGTTGGGTGAGGGGCCCTACGATGGAAGAGTAGAAGGGCGTCCTGTCCTGGGCGGGTCCCGCCTTGTCCCCCGAGCTGCCTGGAAAGACGCTGCCCAGCCACCCCCCTGAACTGGAATCAGCAGGTCGACAAAGAATTATCTTGTTTTTAATTTATCTTTCTTAAATGAATGTATAGCTCACATTTATTTCGATGTTTAATATTAGAAGTGTTTTAGGTCTTTATTTAGAAGTTTGGTGGTGTTTTTATGACCAGAAATATGCCGTAGGAACTTAACTCTAGTTTATATCAATTAGCCTGTGGTAAAACTGGTTTCACTATACATCATTTTACTTAAAGTCACAGTCTCCAATAACCCACCCAAGACATAAGTGAGGACTTAGCGTCCACTATGCCGAGTTAGCAGAATACTTCACTTTGGCAGAACTGATTAGGTTTAAAAGGTGACCTTGATTTTATTTATTGATTTTTCAGAATCCATTCAAAAAAAAATTTTTTTTTTATCAGATTCTAGAGTATAGAAAACATTAGATTCAAAACATATGATATTTATTCCCTAGAGTTTGGGTCTGGGATTTTTTGGCTTTTTGGGTGTATGTTTGTTTAGTTCTAATAATATGTCCCTTATGCAAGTCATACACTAAAATCGTATTAAAAATTTGCACTTCTCATAAATGTAATAAGTTCCATTACAATTGAAGTTTTTAATAAAACTACACTGGTTACAGAGTGGTTGAAACATATACTGTTTTCAGAGCTTGGAGAAACAGCTGGGGCTGAACAATAAAGCCTTCCATCGGCAGCTGGCTGTCGAGAACCAGAAGACAATAGCAGCTCAAATGGCTACAAAGACCCTGCAGATGGAAGTCACACGCCTTCAACAAAAACTTAAGGTACTTCTTTTAAGGCCAAATGCAACAAAATTTGTGAAATTCTGCTTCTCAAAATATCAGAGTTATCTATGCCTATTATATCTCTAAATTATTTAACTTTAGGAATACATTTCTCAAATTAACTTTTTGCCCTACAACCATGTGAATGGATAGAGGATTTGAAATTATTAAAATGAGTTAACGGCCTGGTGAATGTGTGCCGAAATTAGAAAAATTAAAGCTCTATCGTACTTATTAATAAAACTTCCTGTTATTTTTATTTCATCATATGAAGTAATATTACTATATTTTGTTAATTTTTTAATGGAACCCAAAATAAATTTTTAAATTTAAAAATTAACTTATAACATTAAAATGTGTAGGGTAATTTTAGTGGCCTATAGATTTATTTTAACATTTCACTTGCAAAACTGTTCTTTACAGTGCACTTTAAGGGAGCATTTGAGAGCTTGCTCCCCAGCACATGTCATCAATTTGGCTCAAATAAACTCATAAAAGTTCAATAAATAGGCTTCCAGTCAAGATGGCGGAGTAGGTAAACGCTGGGCTTGAATGCTGTGCTCCCATGACAACATCAAAATGACAACTGAACTATGGAAGAGCCATCACTGGGAGTTGCCTGAAGTCTAGCGCAGACTCACTGCTAACGACTCGCTGGCTCCCGCCAGCACTGGGGCTGCAAACAAAAGTTGCCAGGGACACACGGGAAGAACTGAGTCATCTGCTTCGGGGCAAGGGCTGAGGGGCGGCTCTCCCCGCCATTTTGTCCCTTCGTTGAGCCTGCCCCCACCAGCTCACAGACCTAGGCGGCTGCCGTATCTGCGTCACCATCAACATAGTTAACACTGGTCCCCGGCCTGGTGACTCCTTGAGACCCTCCCCCTCCCAACGTACAGGCCCACCCAGGCCGCTTCCAATGGCTTTTCCATATAAACAGCCTGTCTTGGCTCAGGCTTCGAACTTTCCTAAAATCTCTCAAAGGTTCACAAAACCCAAACAAGCAGCATCTGGCCTCGGCGTGCCCCATACCGCTTACTGAGCAGCCCCAAGCCCAGCAGCAGTGGCAGAGGCAGCTGGCCTCGGTTTGCAGCTTGGCCTCTTTAGGCATTTCCAAGCCCAGCGTGGGTGATGGCCATCTGCGGATTGCTTGGTGACTCACGCCTGGTGTCCCCGGGTGAGTTACAGGCTGCAGCTGAACTTGGCCTGTGACATTCGCCCCTACCAGGAGGCCCCAGCCTGCATGTCCAGTGGACAGCTTTGGTCTGAGCCAGAGCACCACCTTCAGTCACGCCTGAGGACGACACGCCCAAAGGGCAGACTGGGCAGGCACCAGAGTCCTGCTAAAGTGAATCCTGCTCTGTAGGGTCGGTCCCTGCACAACAGCTCCTCTACTGGTCACAGCCAGTCATCACGACCAATCAGCCTGAAGGCTAATCCCTCCCACTGACATGCAAACGGCAACCCAGGCTCAACTACAACACAGGATGATGGCACACACAACCCACACAAGGGACACACCTGGAGCACCCAGCTCACGTGACCAGGGAAGACTGCCTGCCACTGGGACCCACAGCACATCTATTACATAAGGCCACTCTACTAAGACCAGGAGACATAACAGCCCTATACAATACATAGTAACAAACACAAGTAGGCAGCCTAATGGGATGCCAAAGAAACATATTCCAAAAGAAAGAACAAAGCTCCAGAGAAAGAACTAAACAAAATGGAGACAAGCAATCTGTCAAATGCAGAGTTCAAAACACTTGTTATAAGGATGCTCAGTGAGCTTAGGGGAACAGTAGATGAACTCAGTGAGAACTTAAACAAAGAGATAAAAATAAAAGTGGAGATAGAGAACATAAAAAAGACCCAGTCGGAAATGAAGACTACAGTAACTGAAATGAAGAATGCCTTAGGGGGAATCAACAGTAGATCAGATGAAGCGAAGAATCAAATCAGTGATTTAGAAAATAAGGTAGCAAAAAACACCCAGTCAGAACAGCAAAAAGAAAAAAGAATCCAAAAAAATGACGATAGTTTAAGGGGCCCTGGGACAACCTCAAGCATACCAACATTCGCATCTTAGGGATACCAAAAGGAGAAGAGAGCGAAGAATTGAAAACCTATTTCAAGAAATAATGATGGAAAACTTCCTTAACCTGGTGAAGGAAATAGACATGCAAGCCCAGGAAGTGCAGGGAGTCCCAAACAAGATGAACCCAAAGAGGCCCACACCAAGATACGTCATAATTAAAGTGCCAAAGGTTAAAAAAAAAAAAAAAAGAAAGAATCTTAAAAGCAGCAAGAGAAAAACAGTTAGTTACCTACAAGGGAGCACCCATAAGACTGTCAGCTGATTTCTCGACAGAAACTTTGCAGGACAGAAGGGATTGGCAGGAAATATTCAAAGTGATGAAAAGCAAGGACCTACAACCAAGATTACTCTACCCAGCAAAGCTATCATTTAGAATCAACAGAGAAATAAACAGTTTCTCAGACAAGAAAAAGCTAAAGAAATTCATCATCACTAAACCAGTATTACAGGAAATGTTATTGGGACTTCTTTAAGAAGAAGAAAAAAGATAAAAAGATAAAAAATGTGAATAATAAAATGGCGATAACTACATACCTAGCAACAATTACTTTAAATGTAAATGGATTAAATGCTCCAATCAAAAGAAAAAGATAGAGCGGCTGAATGGATAAGAAAACAAGACCCTTACATATGCTGCCTACAAGAGACTCACTTCAGATCAAAAGACACACAGAGACTGAAAGTAAAGGAATGAAAAAAGGAGTTTCACGAAAATGGAAACAAAAAAAAAAGCTGGGGTAGCAATACTTAAAACAACAAAATAGACTTTAAAACAAAGGCTATAACAAGGGACCAAGAAGGACCCAATTATCCCACTTCTGGGTATTTATCTGAAGAAATCGAAAACATTGAAGGGGCATGAGAATCCGTATGTTCATTGCATCATTACTTACAGTAGCCAAGATATGGAGGCAACCTGGGTGTCCATCAATGGGTGAATGGATAAAAAAGAGGTGGTATGTATACACACACACACACACGCACACACGCACACACACACACACACACACACACACACGCACACACACTCTATGGAACATTACTCAGCCATAAAAAAGAATGAAATCTTGCCATCTGCAACAACATGGACAGATCCAGTGGGCATTGTGCTGAGTCAAGTAAGTCAGACAGAGAAAGACAGGTGTCATATGTGGAATGTAGAGAACAGGATAAACAAACAACGGAAACAAGCTCACAGATACAGAGAGCACTTTGATGGTTGTCAGATTGGGGCGTGGGGTGGGGGAGGGGATTAAGAGGTACAAATTGGTAGTTACACATAGTCATGGGGATGTAGGGTATAACGTGGAATATAGTCAGTAGTACTATAATAACTATGTATGGTGTCAAATGACTACTGGTTTCATTGGGTGATCACTTCATAATTTACATAAATGTCTAATCACTGTGTTGTACACCTGAAACTAACATATTATTGCATGCCAACTATAATTGAAAATTTTTTTAGAAATTAAAAAGTTATGGGAAACTCAGCAACAAACAAGCAAAGAACCCAATTTAAAAATGAACAAAGAACTTGGATAGACATTTCTCCAAAGAAAATATACAAATGTCCAGTGAGCACATGAAAAGATGCTCAATATCACTAATCATTAGGGAAATGCAAATTGTAATCTTAGTGAGATACCACTTCACACCCATTAAGATGGCTATTTACCAAAAAAAAAAACAAAAAACAATAAAACAGAAAATAAATATTGCTGAGGATGTACTTCCTGACTGATGTACACACCACCACCTATGGAGCACTCTGGCCTCCCAAACTGGACCTAGATCTGATTAAACATTCAGACCTAACTACCAAAGTAAAAGAAACCCAGGCAGGGGAACATGATAAACAACATCTCGGGGATGCAATCAGCAGCATTGGACTGTAGGAAACTCTGCAGCACGAATAACCCAGATTCTACAAGTAAATAGCAAAGAGAAACAAAGGAGTTGAGGATAGAATTTATAGATTAAAAGAGGCTATGAGAACAAGTCAACTAAAAAACAATCTGACTCAAAACAGGGAAAGGACTTAAACATTTCTCCAAAGAAAATATAGGAATGGCCAAGAAGCATATGAAAAGATGCTCAACAGATCTTTAGGAAAATGCAAATCAAAACTATGAGATACAACTTCTCGCCCATTAGGATGGCTGCTATCCAAAAAAAAAAGTATTGGCAAGGATATGGAGAAATTTGAACTGTTGGTGGGAATGTCAAATGGTACAGCTACTATGGTCAACAGTATGGCAATTCCTCAAAAAATTAAAAATGCATATGATCCAGCAATTCCACTTCTGGCTATACCCAAAAGAATTAAAAGCAGGTCTCGAAAAGTTATTTGCACACCCATGTTCATAGCAGCGTTCACAATGGCTAAAATGTGGAAGCAACCTGAGTGTCCATCAGCAAATGAATGGACAAGTGAAATGTGGTATATGTGCACAGTGGAGCATTAGGCAGCCCCCCTTTGTCAAGACAGCACAAGGGGGAGAGCGTAGACTCCAGCCCTTGATGGGGAGTCACAAGGTTCTAGAAGAGCATATGGGACCAGAAACACTGCTGTTGCAATTTTAGGAAAAGACAATCCGTCACACAAACACAGACTTTAATACTTGAGCGTGGGAGGGTATGGTCTCAAAGGTCGACACTTCTATTTCTGTACCTTGAAACTCATTTCAAAGTCATTCGATGGTTCATTCCCGGATTTCGGCACCAACACACACAAAAAAGTCATTCGACACCAAGTCTAGGCCCCAAGTCTAGGCCCCGCACCATTTCCAGAATCTGAATCAACGTAAGAGGATGATGTCAGCCTTCCACAACTCCCAAACGTACTGCACCCAGCTGTCATCCAGGCTGCAAGCTTCCCCCTGCCAAAGAAATCGTGTCTATTAAGACATTGTCCCCTCTGAGTTTTGGAAGCTGTCCGTGCTGACCTGAATAAAGTTCCACACCATAACTCGACTTCCGCTTTAACACGGACCTGCTGCTCTCCGAGCCTGTGCGTAGCCTTTCCCACAAATATTCCACAAGCATTTGTGAGCCTCCCTGAAGGCGGATTTTATTTCTCACTGTTTCTCGTGATTAACTGATTGAACTCAATCGCACGAGTATCCTGGATTGCGTTCTGAGCCTGTCATCTTCCGCTCGGGGCCCAGCTCTGTGGGTACCTGGACTTAAGCCTTTGTTCCCGTTACCTCCGTCTGACCCGGCCATCCCTGCGCCAGCCACCTGTCCGTCAGCAGTTCTCAATCTGCCTCCTCGCTCCCTCTGCTGCTGGAGTACCTACTGACCCTCTGAGGATCCCCATCAAACCAAGAGACGTAACCGAATTTTCCAGATAATCAAAACTTGGCCCTCTAGGCCCAGCAATTGCACTTCTGAGTACTTATCCAAAGGAAACCAAAACAATAATTCGTAAAGATCTATGCACCACAATATTCATGGCAGCACAATTCACAATAGCCAAGATATGGAAGCAACCTAAATGCCCATCAACAGATGATCGGATAAAGAAATTATGGTTCATATATATAATGGAATATCACTCAGCCACTAAAAAAAAATGAAATGCTACCATTTGCAAGGACATGGATGGACCTAGCGGTTATTACGATGAGTGAAATAAGTCAGACAGAGAAAGATAAATACCACATGATTTCACTTATATGTGGAATCTAAGGAACAAAAAGAACAAACTAATCAAAAACAGACTCACAAATGTAGTGGACAATTTGGTGACAGACAGAGGGGAGGGGGTTGGGGGGCTGGGGGAATTGGGTAAAGGGTTAAAGAAGTACAAATTAGTAGTTGATAGATGGTCACGGGGATGGGGAGCACGGCATAGGGAATGCAGTCAGCATTAATATAACGGCTAGGTAGAGGGCCAGGGGAGGGAGGGAGCAACTGGGGGGATCGTTTTATAAACATAGAGATGTCTAAACAATGTACTGTACACTCAAAACTAATTCAAATAAATAAATTTAAAAAAACAAACTTGGCCCTCTCGACATCTAAATCTTTTTTCGTGTCTTCCCCCATCCCTGAGGCCCTCGCTCCCGGCTCTTCCTCTCTAACCAGACAGCGGGACACGCCCTTGATGCATATGCCCACCTCTCCTTGACTGGGGCTTTGACTGAATCCCGGGGGTCTGGAGTGAACAGGCTTGCCTCTTGACGTATGCGGACGAAGGAGTGTTTGGTATTTAATTAGATATTTTTTCCCCCCATCAACAAGCCAGGATTTCAAATCTTTTGTTTTGCTGAGACTTTAAAAAGTCAATATGGAAATGTAAAGCCGAACAATGCTATAGACTTTACTCACCCTGCACCTGCTATCTAAATGCAGCCCCGCCTACTAGAACATTCCGTGATGAGGGAGACATTCCCGTCTTCACTGGCCGACACTGTGCTCACCAGTCACAGGTAGCTACTGAGCACTTGAAATATGGGCAATGTGACTGAGGGCTGAATTTTTCATTTTATTTTATTTTAATTAGCTAAAAATCTCAACGTGGCTAGTGGGCACTATTGTACCATGCAGAAGAGCAATGAACTTCATGGCACAGACTCAAGGGACAGAAAAAAGTGAAAGAACCTGGCTTGGAAACTTTCCAAAAATATTGTCCTTATCACAATACTTTGTCACTGTTAAAAAGTACTTTCCGATGTCAGGAATTATATATAATGATATGACCTATTTCTGTTTCCGCTAGAATTCTAGATTTTATTCAGAGAATACTGAACTCACGTAAATTGCTTTTTAAAAGAAATGAAAGTTGTTAAAAGCAAGTATTTATAGAAAAATTGGTATTGTGGTTTTCTTTAGGAGAAGGATCGAGAGCTTGAAATTAAAAACATCTACACTAATAGGATACTTAAAAATTTACATGACAAAGAAGATTATCCAAAAGGTATGTTTTAATCATTTTTGCTCAAAATCTATTCTTAAGTAACTAGTCAATTTTTCTAACTTATATCACCATAATAATGGATATTTTTTAAAATCATTTTATTGGGCATTGGAACAGTTTTTGTGATTCTAGGAAAAAAATGAAACTGTGCCATGGTTGAAACATCTAGAAAAGCATAGAAATACTTTCCTGCTTTCCCATCTTCCCGTCTTGTATGTTCTTACTTCAGGAGAAATGAGAGAACTTTTCAGTTTGAAGCAAAACGTCTGCCAAATTTTGAACTTCCTAAAAATATCTATTAGCCAGTGTGTGGACTTTAAAATCAACTTTATTTCGGTACAGTTCGCCTCACTAAAAGGCATTCAAGTTAAGTGAGCAATTAGTGGGTTTTGACAAGTGCTGATACCCACGTATCCACCGCCCGGGAAGATACAGGCCATTTCCATCTCCTCCAGAAGGTCCCTTGGGCCCCCTTTGCAGTCAGTGGCCCCATCCCTGGCCTGAGGCGACCACTGAGTCCCTTAGGTCACAGCAGCTGAGTCGGCCTGTTCTAGAATTTCGTTTAGTCCAGCATAATGTTTTTGAGACCCATCCACGGTGCTACGACTACCAGTAGTTCGTACCTTTTTATTGCCGAGTAGTATTTTTCCCTTCGAGACAGGATGTACTTACCTTCCGCCCCCATAAGAGCCCCGGCTGGAATACTCTGCTCAGAAGAGTTACGGCAGGGACATTCACCCTGCTTTAGTAGAAGTGACCACGTGTTTATTTTTTAAGGCAACAGCCTCAAATTTCCCTGCCTGCCTTTGCTGCCTCTGGCTTGTAAGCCAGAATAACAGCCAGCAGAGGTGATGACAAAATCGACCATGGGCGCATTCAAAAGGGATAATGAATGCTTCAGGGAAAAGGCGGTCTCAATTTCGCAGTCCTGCCTCTTGGCCTGGGCCCGCTAACCCTTGGCAGGCAGGGACCACGACACCGGAGATGGCGGTGCCTGCTCCCTCAGCTGCACGCCTGCAGTTTTGAATCCCGTGAACAAACAGGGACAGCCGTGCCCTTGATCAGGGATGCCGACCCATCCTAACGCCAGCGTGCTTGGGACCCTACCACGGTGATGTGCATAACCTTCGTGGCCCAAAATAAGACACAACGAGCCGAATGGTGAGGTGGGGGAGTGAACGTGGTAAATGTTATACGTATATTGGAAGTTTTTAGAAAATATCTAATGTACTTTGTTTTGCTACATTGCAAACTTCAGTGTTATTTTACATTTAAAATCAATATTGCTTCCAAATATAAGATCCATTTCTCATATACAAGGTGCCTGTTCTGTAGTTTCTTCAACAAAATCAGTACAAGCAGACAGGAAAAAAGTTTCATTTACAACGATGAGACACCAGGAAACCCAAAAATCAGAAGACGTTCCGTGTTTGATGACTCAGGTACAGCAAATTTGAAATCTCACAATGTCTAATTAAACATAGCTTTACAAAAATAAAACAGTCACTTGTTCTACACAAAAAGTATTTTTACTTATTGAATGAAATACAGTTTTAAATTATCTGTACCCCCCGCCCCCAAAATGTGTTCTGCTGCTTTTCTAAATTATAGGGTAAAAAGACAGCAGGAAACATTGGTCATAAAGAAAAATCAGCTGAAATCATCCGTGCGATTCCTCACTATATCAGCAAACTTCTAGAGGATTCTAAGAGAAAGTATGAAGGTCAGTGTAACAACTTTTAAGTCTCCTTTACTCTGATTTGATTTTTGTAAGCTGTGAATTACTGCTGTATGTTGTGGGCGTGGACAAACGCGCACCTCAGACGCGTGGATCCGGTGGAAGGCGCGATTATCAGGCGAACCTGCGCGGCCACCACGGTGCTGGAGACGCAGCTCGCGGGGCCCCGGGGACCTCCGCGGGCCCTTCGTTGGCACGACGCGCTCCGCCCGCGGGAGCCTCGGTCCCCAGCGCTGCGCTGCGCTGCGCTCGCCGTCCCCGGCCTCGTACACGAGTGTCCTACACGGACGCCGTTTTGCAGAATCAAACCCAGCTGAGGGAAGCGCGCGCTGGCCCTGACGGACAGCAGCCCCGAGGGGCTAAGCGGGACGGAGGCTCCGCCTCGGCGTCCCGCTGTCCAGGGGCTCCGTCTGGGCGCGGAGAAGCCACCAGCCCACCCCGCAGGCAGCAGGCCGGCATCGCCAGAGCTCCCGCCGGCTCCCGGGGGCAGGTCAGAGCGGACGCTCTGTGGCTGTGGGGCGGGAGGGGACAGAGAGCCACATCTGCCGCAGGCAGCGGTCAGCACCTGCGAGGACCTGCCCAGCTGGCGCCGGCGCCGGCGCCGGGAGGGTGGCGAGCAGGGTCTGGCAACGCCGGCCCTCTATGCTTAAGCCCGTCCGCCCCTGCCCAGTGGCCCCCCTGCCTCTGTGACATCCTGGCACCTCCCGACCCCCGCTTCCCGCAGGTTCTGTCACCTCCCCCGACTCAATGGTGGCATGTTTCCTAACCATGTCCTCTTTCTTGGTAAACACCATCATGTCCACTAGCTTCTGGTGATGGGTGCACTTAAGGCAGGTGTGCGTACCTTTGATGTGGAAATGTCACTATTCTGCCCTTCACTAATAATTGGCTAGAAAGAAAATTCTAGGTGGGAGACCCTTTTCCTTCCCTTAACATTGTTTTCACATTAAATGATTGCTGAGGGAACTCTGCGTGAAGCCGCGCGCGCTGGGCAAACTCGGCCTCCACGGGAGGAATGGCCACTGCCACCCGGGGCTGGGGTCACACCTTAGTGTGGGGCCCCGCTGGCCTCGGAGTGACGTCTGGATTACACAGACGCGTGGCGGCACCCGCCGGGGCAGTTTCGTGGAGCGGACGGACACTGCGTTCCCGTGCCTTGGGTGGTCACTGGTCCCTTCCATCACCCGTGTCGGCCTAGAAAGCTTTGTTTCTTCTCTGGAGTGTCAGGGAACTTCAGAGAGAAGAATATGCTCACCGCGTACTCTTGAGACACATTACTTTCTCTCTCTAGAATTCCTCTCTCATTTTCCTGGAGTACAAATCGGCAATTTTATTTCAGAATGTGTTCACGTAAGGCAATTCGCCCGCCCTTTCGGCCTTGTCCACACTCTGCCCCAGAACGGCTGGCCGAGCCGGTTTACAGACAGTGGCCTGGTCTGGTCAGGACGTGGCGGTGGACGCGTCTGTGCCTGCCCAGGCCTTTCCCAGGGGGCTGCTGGTGCCTGGCCCCGGGGAAGGGCAAGCCCGTGTCCCCGTCCGCAGGTCGTCCCACTTGGCAGCGGGCTGGGAACAGCTTTCCTGCCGTGCAGGTTCGTCCACGTCATGACACCATTCACCTACCAGGACCCCGGTGACAGACGTTTAGGGGGTCTGGCTGTTGCTAACCCATGGGGATGCCGCGGTAAGCATCCGCACGCTGCGTACCTCTGTGTGTGTGTGTGTTTTTAGGACTTTATGGTTTTATTACACACACACGATGTGCACACAAGCTGTCTATTCATTTCTTCAATGTGCAGCCTGGTGTCGGGACTGCGACTTCCCACAGTGGCTTTGCGGTCCGTCCAGGTGGCGGGGCACTCTCAGCACAGTGAGATTCGTCGCCCGTCCAGCTTGGTGACGATGACACTGCGGACCAGGAACTTGAGAAAGCCGCTGGCGGCGAGTGCTTTGTGTTCTTGTCGCCGGTCATCCGAGTCTGTCGGCGCCTCTGGGGTCCCTTGGTTGCGCGTGGTTGTGACATACCTGTCTGAC